>NC_050593.1:35729303-36029303 GCF_013368585.1 Megalops cyprinoides
CATAGTTATAATTATCATTCACAAATGTATCTTAATTGTGCTTTAGGGCACTGTCAGCCTCAATTTTGTGTTTATCTCAGTTCTGTGTCAGGATTGATAACTGTTAGAGAGCATTTGAGAGTTAATTGCCATTACCCTATTTGTTTGCTCCAACAGCACTTTAGTGTTCTCAGATTTGAAAAACGTGACTCATGCTAAGGATTAGCGAAAGCGTTCATGCAGTGTTTGCTGTTATCTCCGTAAAGTGAACATGCCCCCACACTTGATTGCATGCATCCTTTTAATTGAGCAATCATGCTGTAGGCAAAACCACAGGCAAAGGGTCCTCAAGAACACTTTTCAGTTTAATACAGGCTTTCATTTCGGCTTGTTGAGGCACATGTTGAGATTAATTCCAATTAAACACTAATAATTCTGAGACCTTTTTACCAGAGATAACCAGGACTGCCACAGTCCATCATTACCCTGAAAATGCTCACCAGAGTGCTGCTTCCTGTGCTGAGCTTCTCCTTCAGCACGTCTGGAGTGATAGGAAGACCAGCCCTTCTTTTGGTCCTTTTCAACAGACAGCAGAATTTATTCTGTGTGTGTTCAATCTTTCAAATTGTTTCAAATCTTCAAAGCAGTAGCATTAACCAATATCACCCTGTATCTCTCACCTAACTGGCGTCAGAAGCCATATACTGTCCCATTTGTATGACTTTTCATGTCACTTTATTGGATGCAATTTGTCGCTCTGAATAAGAGCATCTGCTAAATAACAAGGTAACAAGGTAACTGTAAAACGCGGCTTGGCTTTGTTAGCGCCTAGATGGGAGACCTACTGAGAAAGAAGAAGAAGATCAACAAGATCAACAAGAAGATCAAGAGTTTGTTGACGGATTTGAGTTCTTTGGGAAAACAGGCAGCCTTCAGTACGGAATAAGCAGAAAGGCAATGTCCTCATACTGCAGAATAAGCAGAAAGGCAATGTCCTCATACAGCAAACTACCCTATAGGGTGATGCCATTCTTTGGGTGAGATGTTAAACTGAAGTCCTGACTCACTCCAATCATGAAAGACCCCATGGCTGTCATCACACAGAGCAGGGGGCTCCCTGGTGTCCTGGCCACAAACCTTGCTGTCTAAATCTGGCGGAGTAGTATTCCTCCAGTTCCACTGGCTAAATAAGCCCCATCCTCTCCAGCTCGGATGATGTGTAGCGATTATTCTGGAGAAAAATGGCTGCCATACATCACCCAGCCCCTTGACTAGAACACGATCAAAGATCCATGAAAGGTACAGTGTAAGTGCAATTCATTATTACTGTAATTAGTAACAGTAGTAGTAGCTTTACTTTGCCAAGGGCTTTGAAGTTCCTGCTGTACATTATGTGGAAATTGATGGCCTCAGGTTGATACTAAATTACAGAGGAAGCCAAGGCTGAACCTGACTAAAGACACAATCGTGAACATATACCGAGTAGCTGGCATCATGTTCCTCCATTTTAACAAGTGTTAGAAATCCTTGTACAGTATTTGTTTTTGTGTGTCAACGTATTTGTATGCACATTTGTGCTTGCACACAGGCATTTTGGATGTTAAGTTGCAGTGTAATTGTTTGTAGCATTAATAAATGACTGGCATTGGTGTGTCACTTCCATGTCAGTTGTGAGTGTTGCTAAAAGGCTGTGTGTATCCCCTATAGGGGACAGACCTGCCATTGATTTGTAAAAATCTGCCTAATCAAGGAAGAGACAGAGGCAGAAAGCTCAAGCAGGTAGTCCCCCCCCCCCCCCTCTTGCTGCCATGTCATTGGCTGTGACCTGATCTTCAGGTGCATAATGGAGGTACCCTGTATGAACTGAAAGTAGAGGAAGCTCTGGAGCCAGTCCAGTGTAGCTCACAGCCCCTAACACTATGGAAGACATGGAACGCTAATAGAAAGCATGGAACTGTCCATATAGCCTGTGCAATTTATCAAAGCTTGACTTTCCTTTTACCCTTCAGGTGCAAGTAAGACAGAGGATCTTAGCAGATCTTCAATGACTCTGTTAATGAGTTAAGCATGTTTTTCTTTTTTTTTCTTTTCAGAAATATACTGGGTTCAGGTACAGAAGGTGACTGTGAACCACCATACCACAAGCAGTGCGCAGTGGATTCTAGGTGGTGTTTTTGCTATTATATGCCCCTTTATAAAGAGGCTTGCCATGATTGGTGTCATTAAATAGATCCAGCTGATGTATAGGTATAGTACAAAATGGATGTTATGTTTCTATAGAAACATGTGTTGGGTAAGCCTAAATAATAGCAATAGTAAACTACAACAAGATGGTCAATAAGACTGATAGATAACAAAATAAGAGGGGTTGGAAGGCAGCGATGTCTTTTTCTCTGTGTTTTCCGTGGTTCCAGTAAGCAATTACTCATACAGAGGCATTACTCCCTTAAAAGTGGCCGTTTTTCTCCAGAAAAGAGGATCATCTGTTTTCTGTGAAAAAAGCTATTAGAAGGGGCTGGAATCTCAGGACTTGGTGGATTAATCTTCCTGCCTTCAGAACAGAAGGCCAAAACCTGGGAGAAAAAGACAAAGCTGCCTCTCAAGTAATCATCTGAGTCACAGAGACTGCCAAACACGTCATTAAAAATGCAGGTCCCAGCAGGGCTCTGTTCGGAATGTTACATTATGGATTATGAATTATGGACAGTATGGATATGTAAACTATTGGCTTGGACATTTCTCCTAGCTACAACATACAGAGATGCACTTTCAAACAAGTGTTTATAAATTATTCCAGCCTTATGAATGTTTTAGACATTACAAAGCATTGAAAAAAAAACACAGATAACCACCAACGTAAGTAGGCAGAACATATTTCAAAGAAATGAAAAGAGTGAGATGTGGGCATGAAACACAAATCCTGACAGTCACACACTGTAAAAAAGGCGGTTCGTTTGGACAGCTAGCATGGATGTGCAGAGCACTGATTTGGCCTAATTCAGCTGTAAACACGCAGTCAGAATCCGACACATGCTCACAGTGTCACAGACTCCAGGCTCATTACTACAAGCAGCAGTGGGCATTTTTACTCTTTTTTTCTAACGGATTCATTCATATCTACCTCCCCAATCTATGAAGGTAGTAAATTAAACAGCAGCCTGCCCCAGTGTAACTTCTTTTTGTCCAATTGTGAGAATCGTCCAATCATTTCTTTTTTTTTTTTTTAATTTCTATAGGCTGACATAGTTCTCTCTCAGAGCATATTTGGGGGTTGCCCGACTGCTGAGTCAAATGAAAGAATATTTTTTTTAGAGAACCAATATGGACTACACAGTGATTTGTTCAAGAAGATTCATTCTTTAGTGAACTGCACATCAGTGAATGCTGACAGTGTAGCATAGTGGTAAGGAGCAGGGCTCATAACTAGAAGGTTGCTGGTTTGATTCCCTGCTGGGACCCTGCTGCTGTACCCTTTTGCAAGGTGCTTAACCCAGAATTGCCCCTGTAAATACCCAGCTTTATAAAGGGATAAGATGTAAAAACAGTAACCTGTGTAAATCGGACACTCTGAATAAGAGTGTCTGCTAAATGCCAATAATGTAATAGTGTAATTCACACCACTCGTCATCACAAGGTTTTTACAATGGGGGGGAACACAGAGAAAGCATTTTCCAGCCACACAGAATAGCCAAAGCACTGCCGTTATCTTGGATTTGGGCTACAGGTTTATAAATATGTACAGCTCATTGTGCTGAGAAACAAATGAAAACCTTGGACAATACCGTGGTGTGGGCCAGGCTGTGACCGTGAGCAGGTGTGTCTGCCCGTGCCGGGCCTCTCGTAGTGGTATAACACGGAGTAAACACTCATATTGCAGGCAAATGGCAGCGTTCGCAGATATCATCAGGAAGACTTGCTATCTCCCTGCGCCGGTGTAAGCCTTTCTCTTGGGTGCTCTTACATCTCTTCCTGTGTATGTGTTTGTAGATTACATATTTGCTGTGTTCTACAGTGGTGGCATCCACACTGATCCTTTCTTTTTTTTTTTTTTTACTGTGCTTTACTATGAATGACGATATTCAAAGATCCATTATGCACGTGTATGGAATCTCCTGTAATAATAAATAAAGAGTTCCCCAGCCTCATGGCAGCAGTCATAGCTGGATTGTGTGTATATCTTCATACATACTGTACGTCTGTGCACTCAGTGTACCAAACAACACATCTCACTCAAAGACCTTTAGTGCTTTACCCTCGTATGCGCGGCGCTTCTCTCTGTGAATGCTGTACGCCCTGCCATGTCTGTCACATCACTGAATGAGTCTGGCAGTGATGGTAAGTGATGGTACCAGCAGATGCCACATTATGGGAGAGGCAGGCGGCTCCTGATGTGTGTTCTCTGTTGATTGTACCGGCGCTGTATCCTGCTAACATATTCATGGGCTGCTCCGCTCCGTCTTCGGTGCACAGACATCCATGTCTTCTGCGTCTGCTGAGGGGTTGAGCGTGGCAGAACGTGGACAGCGTGGCATACAGAACTCCGTTTGAGACCTGCAGAACTGTGCTCATAGTCTTCACTCTGTGCCATTGCATTAACTGCTTGCATTATTTATGAATTTCTTTTGCTTTGAAAAAAAAACAAAAAGAAATTTCATATTAACCATGAGAGTTAATATATTTCTTTCAATACAGGCACCTTTACAGACAGAAAAAATGATGTTTATATTTCATATTTAATTGATTCACACATATGCACAAAAAACATGCCTAAATATTTCCCAATTCCCTTAGTGTTTTATTTGAATGGTTGTTGGTGTGGTAAATGGAGAAGTTATGAAAAGCTGCTGCATTTATTTTATGTCAGCTGTGATTCCCCTCTGATTTATGGCTTTGATTTATACACCACAGCTGAGTGGCTTCTCTTGAGAAGGGTTTCACCTTACTGTTCTGTGAAAATAGAGAGGACTCATATATTACAGACACCTCAATCATACTCTTCCATTTTCCTCTCATCCTAAAAAAAACATGGATTATTAAAATATCTTGAAAATGCCTTCACTAATTGCCTAGACTGCACTGATTCTCAATCCTGCCCCTGGGGCCCCCATGCTCGGCATGTTTTCCATCTTTCCCTGCTCTACCTACCTGACTTAACTCATCAGTGGTACTTTTGATTAGCCGAGCACACCTGATTTAATCAAAAGCATGTTTGGAGCAAGGATAGATGGAAGATATGCAGGAGAGGGGGGCTCCAGGAGTAGGACTGAGAAACAGTGGCCTAGAGGGACAGTGCAGGTATTTTGTGTAGAATCTACACTCTATACCTCAGCTGCAGACAAGTAATACTCATGAAGAAATAATATGAAAAATAACTGATATTTGATTTGAGAGCATGCAAGATCTGATATTGTAATGTGAAGTAATCAACAGCTACCCAAATAATTATTTAACCCCAACCAACTTCAGGCAGTGTAATATCTGTCTGCAGTATTCCGCTGCTAGTAGCAATATCTCTAAAATGTTCTTTGGGAGGCATTCATAGAAATAAAAGTATTCAGAAATTTAAAAGGTAAGCAGATTTCCTGCTGGTCTTGGATGTACCTGCTTTGATCTCGTGAAAATACAAAAGTAAAGCTTCATTGCTATCTAGTGTGAAAGTCAAATTGGCCTAATTCATCATTAAACTTTCTTCTGAATTTCTGAAGACACTGCTTTTTCCAGCATAAATCTGTGACTTTGGGCACAGCCAAACCAGTTTTCCAACTAGCTCACTATTAGGCACCAGCTCTATGCTCTGATCAAATACATTTATCCTCATTTTATTTCTTCATAAAGACATTATATGGACATTCACCCTTCAGTAGATTGATGAAGAATCAAAGACAATCAAAAAGATATCTTTAAAACATTCGTGCCTTTGTTTAGCCTGTTGGAAGGGCAGGCTGCTGTTGGACGCTGTGTGTTTTCCTGCGTTTTTTGCGTCCCGTGCTGTGCGATCCAGAGTGTGAAATGAGCCTGATTGCATGGTTCATTTGTTCCCCTTTGTAGAGCCAAGCCGAGGCACACTACAAAGGCAGCAGACACGCCAAGAAGCTGAAAGCGCAGGAGACGAAAAATAAGCAGAAAAGCGCTCCTACCAAGGACAGCGCAAAGCCAGTCAGCGCCTCCACCGCGGTCACTGCCTGCAGCTCTGACCAAACAGGTTAATGCCTCCTTTTTGTTCTTCTTCACTCTCCTTCATTGTGTCGGGTCTGTGAGCGGCTCTGGATGCTTTCTGCTGCCTTATTCATTATCATTACTTATCACCTGCTAGTGTGTGTGTGTATGTGTGTGTGTGTGTGTGTGCGTTCGTTCATGGGTGTATGTGTGTGTGTGTGTGTCCGTGCGTGTGTGTGTATCTGTAGTCCATTTCTTATGCTCATAGTTGATATTCTTCCACTGATGAGTAATGGTAGCCATAGAGGGTTGATTACTGGAAGGTGGCTGTGAGGTGAGAGTGTTGAGCTCATTAGAGTGGAGTGTTTGAAACCATATCCCACTCATTTCTGATCTGATCGTCATACTCAGAGGTAAGTGTAGAAGACACGTGCCCCTCTCAGGTGACCTGGCCTTACACACAGCCAGCGCTGGGATTGGCTGGCCATACACCCAGCCAATGCTGGGATTGGCTGGCCATACACACAGCCAGTGCTGGGACTGGCTGTCCATACACTCAGCCAGTGCTGGGATTGGCTAGTCATGGTGGGGGCTGTGATCAGATCACCCTTCAGGGAAATCAGTCCTCTCTGTCACTGACCTGGATGGTGATTTCAGGCTGTGTTTCCATTGAAGCGCATTAAGATGTCTGTCTTTGATTGGCTGCAGTCAGGCAGCAGAGGTGGTGAGAGTCTGCTGGGTTTGGAGTGATTGGTGCTTGAGTTGAGGGGGAGAGGAGAAGGGATGTGGGGCAGGTGGAACAGCAGGTGACACACTTCGCTGTTCACATCAGAGCTGTTGGTGTTCACTCTGAAGGAAAAAAAGGCATCTTAACATCACGCTGTTTACAGGCCTGGCTTCACAGAATGGGAGACAGCCATAATGTGGAACAATTTGCAACAGTACATTGAGGAGACAGGGCCCAGTACAAGGAAACTGAGAGAGATTTCGTTCAACTACCATCTGCTGCATTGTTGGCGTTTGACAGTGAATACATTTTGAACAGTGTAGAGTTTCTCTTTACATGGTGCAGGACTTTTCGACATGTATCTCTAGAAGCTGCTCAGACAGAAGAATGCGTCTCATTACATGAAAACAGATTCTCTACAGAAGCACAGGGTCTGGTTGGAGGCATGTGTGTTTATATCACTGTTTGTGCAGTTCAGGTTAGTAAAGAAAAGCCCATTGGGTCACAGTGTGTCAGGGTATTTTCCGTGTAATTTTATGGATAAATTAAGATTTCCTTTTGTGTATTACTTTACATTACATTATTGTCATTTAGCAGATGCTGTTTTTGAGAGGGACTTACGTATAGGTTACAATGTTATCCATTTATAGAGCTGGATTTACTGAGTCAATTGTAGGTTAAGTATCTTGCCCAAGGGTACAGCAGCAGTGCCCCAGCGGGGAATCCAACCAGCAACCTTTTGGATACAAGCCCTGCTCCTTTCCACTACACCACACTCCTGTACTGGTATGGGTTGTATTTCCAGCCTGAGAAATCAAAATTAAAACTCCATTAGGACTCCACTAAGAGTTTTCACCACAATTTCCTCTGAGCGGCTCAGATAGCTTTGGTGAGAGCCGTCAGTGCCGCTGCTCCGTTAGAGCAGTGTGCGTTAGTGTTTGGTTTCTTTACACAGATCGCCCCGGATGAGCGTCACTCTGTCCGGGGCCCTCACTGTGATGTGGCTGTGTTACTGTAAGCTGCGTTCAGACCCAGACCCCTGTCAGGAGGCCTGTAATTGCTCTCCGAAATTCTGGCAGCAGAGGATGAAGTCGGATTTAGTTTCCACTGAGGAACTTGAAGGCCTGAATCAGTGAAATTGCCGGCCTCTGTTATTTACGTAACGCGGCACTTTTATGTAACGCCTCACAGAGCACCGGATTATCGGCACAAATACAGCGAGCGCTAAGAACTGACATTGACTTTTCCTTTCAAAAACAGTTAGGGGGGAAAGGGTCTGGAAGTTTACCAAGTCAGAATTGCTGGAAAGGACGGTGAAGGAAAAGGAAATGAGCTGTGATGAAAGTTCCCCCCCCTCTGTGCTTGCTGTAGATCCTGCTGAAGGTGGCCAGATTCAGGAACGTGTCAGAAGTCATCACCTCTTTTATCTGACGAGAACAGAAAACTGAGCACAAGCCAAGGAGCTTTGTGTTGTTATTCAGGCCTGGGGTTTCACCGCATACTTATCTGATGTAGATTAACATGACAACCTAATGTGATGAAATTTATTCATAGACCAGGCTGACGTTCTCAACTCTGGTTTCTCACAGACCAAAAAGACCGAAAAAGAAATGGCTGAAACCAAAAAAGAAAACCCATGCACACTGCAAAGCACAACCCAAATTAGCAGCACTCTTAACTGTAGCATGGTGTGGCAGTAATTTAGTGGGGGGAGTAATGTGCTGGACTTTTTGTTTGAATGCCTCCTGGGGGGGGGTGAGAGGAGACATTAGGGATGCAGAAGTGTGACCCCCCCCCCAGCGAGGGACAGGGGTGGGGTGGTTTGAGGTGGTGTCATGGATGGCATGTGGACACCTCTGCAGAAGAAGCAGTCTGACAGCCTCGCTGTATCTCCCGCACTACACTGCGTCAGTGTTACGCAACCCACAGTCACAAAAAGGCGTCACGAAGACTTATCTTATTTTCTTCCTCTCTTATTTGGTTGAAGGTATGAGTCACGTCCCCAGACTAACTGTCGGGTTGCATCTCTCTCCCCCTCTCAGAGAAAAACTCGGCACTGCCGAACGGGCCCAAGGCCTGCTCTCCGCCGGAAGCCTTCCTCCCGGCAGCCTCCGCTGTGTCCGGCCTCGCCAAAGCCGTGCCCGAGCCGGCGTCCACCAGCCCGCCCGCGGAGACGGGGGCACAGGGGCCGGCCGTGAGGAACAGTGCTAAGCCTGCGCCCGCGCCTGCGCCCCCAGCCCCGCCCACGCCCGCGCCACCGCCAAGCGTGGAGTCAGAGGAGGAGAAAGCCAAGAAGCTCCTGTACTGCTCGCTATGCAAAGTGGCTGTCAACTCCCTGTCACAGCTGGAGGCTCACAATACAGGTGTGCTGCTGTCTGTTACCTCTTAGCTCCGTTCTCCCCGAACGACGTTAACATCATGTCTACCCATTGCACCGTCTGTATTCATAATGCCTGTGTGGTTATCATGCCTTATTTATTCAGTTGTAGTATTACTGAACTTGTGTAAACATAACAAGCATGTACTCTGTGTACACTGTTGAAATCATTGTGATGGTACCTGTCATTTTTTCATGTTTATTTCATTATCTGTTCACCTTTTTGTGTTAGTCCTGTATTGGTGTTCTCTGGTTTTTGAATGCTTGTATTTTGTATGCTAATGGGTATATCACTATATATTTAAATAGGCCTAAGATGGAGTACAGGGAACAGTGGTAAAGGCTTTCAAATAAGCAGCATTTCGTTTGTGAAACGCGTTTTCCTCCATAAAGGTTCAAAGCACAAAACCATGCTTGAAGCCCGAAATGGAGCGGGTCCAATTAAGGCCTATCCCAGACCGGGCTCCAAACTCAAGGTCCAAGCCACTGTGATGAAGGGATCGGGTTTGCAGAACAAGACGTTTCATTGCGAAATCTGTGACGTTCACGTGAACTCTGAAATCCAACTGAAACAGGTATGTATGTATGTCAGTGAGCACGGCGTGCACACAGCGGTCCGTGTCTCTCAACACATTACACTGTTTATCAGCCTCATGAGAATGTTACTTAAATTTGTAACCGACTCCCCGAATCCTCTGTATTTTGTTGTTTTTTCCAGCACATTTCCAGCCGGAGACACAAGGACCGAGTTGCCGGGAAACCGCTGAAGCCCAAATACAGCCCTTACAGCAAGCAGCAGCGTAGCTCCAGTGTTCTGGCAGTAAGACATATTTAGGTCTCCTCCAGCAGAGCTCTGTGCTTCAGATTGTCATGAAGTTTGATACTGTTATCCAGGATTAATGCTGTGGATGACTAATCTTCCTCTTCCTGGACGGTTTTTTATTATGTACCTATCCGAATATGATGTGTTTTGGGATATAACGTTATGTGATGTAGGCTTCTCGCAGTGAATCTGCCCAGCATGTGACTGGAGCTCGTCATGAGTCATATTTTTGTAGCTAAACTGAATCAAGCTGAAGCCGCTGTCTCACAGAACAACAAGTTACTGTGGAACGACTTCTCATAAAACTTCAGACTGGATTTGTGCGTCACCGCCAGCTTTGTGTTCCCAGGAAATGGCTCGCTTTGATTGGCAGTGTACTCTAATGAGCAGAGACTGCTTTAGCACTGTAGTGTTGTGGCGATGTAGGGATGTAAAGATGTAGTTCTGTAGCAATGAAGTGATCTAGCGATGAAGTACTGTAGCATTGTAACACTGTAGCAATGTGCTAATGCAGGAATGTAGTGCTGTAGCAATGAAGTGTAGCAATGTAGTGATGTAGCGGTGAAGTGCTATAGAGATGTTGCGTTATAGCAGTGTAATAATGCGGCGATGTAGCACTGTAGCAATGTAGTGATGTAGCGGTGAAGTGCTATAGAGATGTTGTGTTATAGCAGTGTAATAATGTGGCGATGTAGCGATGTAGCAATGTAGTACTGCAGGGATGTAGTGATGTAGCGGTGAAGTGCTATAGAGATGTTGCGTTATAACAGTGTAATAATGCGGCGATGTAGCGATGTAGCAATGTAGTACTGCAGGGATGTAGCGATGTAGCATTGTAGCGTGGTAGCGCTGTAGTGTGATTCGCTCTTTGCTGTGTTAACGCCCGGGTCTCTTCTCCCCCGCAGGCTAAACTCGCCCTGCAGAAGGAGCTGGTGAAGCCGCTGTCGCCCGCTTTCATCTCCAGCCCTTTCTGCCCCACGACCGCGCCCTCCATGTCCCTGCACCCCCGCCCGAACACGCCCCTGTTTCAGACTGCCCCCCTGCCCCCCTCCTTCCTGCGGGCCGCCCCCGGGCCACTGCGCCCCGCCGCGGGCTCCACCATTCTTTTCACGCCGTACTGACCCCTCTCCACCGGGCGGGGGCGGGGGCGGGGGCGGGGGCGGGGGCGAGGGGAGGCCAGTGGGAACGCGGTTTGGCTGGGGGGGTAGGGGGACTGAGATCATCCCTCCAGCATACCGCGTACAGCACACCCCAGCCAGGCTGCCAGCACAGAACTGCCCACTGAGGACCTGGAACAGACAGTGTATTTATTATACTGTCTCCCCCTCACCTGCAGCACCCGAGCGGGGCTTTGAACACCCTGTACACCAGGACTGAAAAAGCATCAAACTACTTCCTGAATGACTTGAATTTACCACAGTCTTCCTAACTAATGAAACGGACATCTCCAGCTCTATACGTACTGCAGTGATGCTTATCCCCCCGAGCTAAAGGACAGTGCTCACATTCAAACATGATGTCTCAATGTCGTCAGGGATTGTAACGCTGTTTTGGCCTCAGTGCTGTTGTGTTTTATGTACAGTAGCTGAAAAGCTGAATCACAGCTGATTTTACGCTTACTTCATTTATGTTTAGCAGTCTGGATATTTAGTCAGTTACATAAAGCTCTCCTTTTGATTTTACATTAACCTCATAAGAGAACAACTGAAACGAAACAACTTATATTGTGTCATTTCACAGCAAATGTACTTTTCACTGTATTTTTAACTCCACTTTGGGTTTTTCAAACAGGTTTTAATCCGTTTTCTTAGGGGCTGTTGCTGACTGTTGTTAAGCAGGTTTCCTTTTTTTTTCAGAGAAAAATAAACTAACAAAAAATTAGAATTCTAATACAAAGAATTTAGAATTGCACATGTATCCTTCAACCTGTCTGTTCTCTGGCAGGAGGCTCATGGGCGTTTCCTTTCTATGTGAAACTGTCCAACTGTAACAGTGCTGCATCAGAAAGCAGCCCTTTGATGCAATAATGTGCAGAGTATTAGATATTTATATTCACAACAGTGTATTTAATGGCAATACCAATTTATTGTATTGGGGGAATAGTACATATTATATAGATACGATGATTTGTATTTTTAGAAAACTAAAAGAAGCAATCCACACCAAGAATGACAAAAGAGTTGTTGTTCATTAGACTGTGGGGTATTTGTTAAGTGCATAGTATGTATGTATGATAGAAAGGTCTGTATATAAAAATGTATCTTTTTAATAAAAAAATGAATATTTAAATGATCTGTTCTATTACTATGCATTGTTTTTATTATTCAAAATCAGATATGTGATACAAATTAAGTATGTTACAAATGGTATTTGAAATTTATTCTGTGTACAATTGACCTGCTGAACCATTTGGACAGAAATTCAAGAACAGTAAAATGACATTTTCCTCTTTTTACCGTGGATGGTATTTATTTTCTTGGAAATGTGCTATTTTGCAATGGGCATCAATAGATTTGTTAAATTTCACGTGAGCCATTCTTGGACAAATGCTTTGGAGTCGCATTGTTGTTTTGCCATTAAACTCAATATTTATTTAATGCTTCTATTGATGTCTTTCAAAGCCACTTTTCTGTTTCATTTGTATTAATATACGACATTTTTGAAACCTGAAGTATGTTATAACGCCATATACTTTAGAAGGAACCTGTTGGTTTTGAAAATAAATTGAATTAGAAGTGAGTCACTTTGGGTGTTAATATGTTTTAACCAAGTGACATAACTTATAATTTACAATAAAAAAATGTTATATTTTCTTGAAAATAGCAGAATGTTTGCCTTAAAATTCTCAATGTACATCTATAGCTGGGCAAATGATTTCATCTCTCCAGACTGCAGAGACGTTATAATTGGTAACCATATCAAAGAGTGTTCACAGAGAAAGCCATGAAACATGATTACATAGGACTGTAGGACTGAATCACTTCCCTTTGATGTGCCCTATACCTGAGCACTGCCACCTCCACTGTTTCCTAGGAAATGAGAGCCTGCTCAAAGGAAATGTGCAGTCATCGAATTGAAGGGTCAAAATCTGTGGCATAACAGAGTCAACCAATGTGCAAACCTTTTTGTTCAGGTACCCGCACCTGAACGCTGGAGAGCAAACGAATGGGTTGTGACTGTCTTTCCCTCCTTGATCATAGTCAGCGCGTGTGTCCTCTCCTGCAAAATAAAATGTGACCATCTGAATATAAAAAATGGGATTTCAAGCAGAATTCACACCTTGGTGTTGGCATTCTGTAAAAAAATGACAGTGGGTTTGTGTAACCAGTATTAGGTAACGCTTGCATTTGGGTACATGAAAAAGTGCCCTTCTTTGCAATGCAAAGGAATTATGCAGATGCCTGTATTATCATTTGCACTGGATCCTAAGCTCAGAGCTGTGTTAAGAACCAAACTCAACACCCACCACAGGGTGACACAAGTGTCTGTGTTTGGTGGGTATTTGCAGAGAGAGAGACAGAGAGTACAGCAGTAAGATAACACTGAAAAGCATGTTCTGAACAGAATGATTGAATTAAGAGTCTCATGATGGTCAACGTCAGACCCACAGACGCTAAACAAGAAGCTGCATGTCTGTATGCTAATGGGCTTTTGAACACAGAGTGCATTTACAGTTTGCGGTACAAGTCCTGGCCGTTACTTTTCACCCGGTCAAATGCAGGAGAGAGAGGTAATGTTGACGTTACTTTGGCAGGTGTTTCTGACTGATTAGAGGCTTGGGCCGTACAGATATTGTTTGTGCTCTTTAGTCTAACCTGAAAAACTGAACCCAATGGCACCACCTCTGAAAGAAATGATAGAGACTATATCTGACAGCTGTGCAGTGATTTTAGGCCATTTTATAGCTGTTTAGTTCTTATTATGTTTCATTACAAAAAAACTGTCATGTATGTGAATTCAATCCTCGAAGAACACAATAACTAATATTTTCAAATGCACTGACCTAGAATAAGAACATACAGGGAACCTCAAAAGAATTCTCTGCTGATAGACTAATAAGGAACATTTAATTTGGCAATGAGCACGCTGATATATTCATGTGTTCGATGAGGGATGATGAAGAACAGGAGGGATATCAGCATGTTCCGGGGCATGGGGCATAATGGCGGCCCTCATTTAGACACCACAGACTATCAAACCCAGCTTTCAAAAGGCATCATTTTCCATTATTACAGTGTCCATAATGGCACCAGCCTGAAGTCTTAGTAAAAAGTGCCGGAGTTTTGCAGAGTTACTTCAGAGAGTGGATTTAAAGGGTACTGTATGCGCCTGGGTAATGGGTATGTTGTGCATATACTTTGGGTCTTTGTTCAACATCAAAGCATCTGACTTCAGTGGTAATAATAAGCTCAGAGACCCTGTTCAGTGCATGTGAGCGGTGCACTCTGAAATCGCAGGAGCTCACCAGAGAAGAGCACCATTCTTATTATTATTATCATGATTATTTATTTTTTTTTTTGCTTAATGAAGTCATTTTGGTAAAGATAACTCCCATCAAGCCATCTGCATTTTTCTTATATTTAGCTGAATAATATTAGCAGTTCCATGAAATTTACATACAATGTTATTGTGCTAATTTGATATTGATTTGCTTTTGTTTACATTTACATGGTCTTTTGTACAACCCAGGCAAAAGTTTGTTTGCTCTTGTTTTCATTTTCATGTGACACAGCCATGCGCCGGGAAAACTCAACTGAACAAGGTTTACATGGTAAAGTGAAATTACAAATCTTACAGCATAAATCTGGATGACTTTGCCATACCTTCGGCTTCCCCTATTTCCATCACTTGCTTCTTTTACAAACCCTTTTTTCACACTGTGTGACACCACACAACACTATGTCACACTATATCGTCTCAAAGAAATGTTGTCTAAGCTTTGCTAAACACTTCAACATACCGGAATCAAAACAAAAATGTGTGTAACTGAGAGATTAGACAAAAAGTAAAAGTTTGTAAATAGAAGATTTTTTCAAGGCATGTATATGTGCTGTTGAAAGCTTAGGCCAAACTCCTCTGAATTTTGATTGAATCAATCTTTTATGGTCAGAATATGTCATGAATGTGCTGAGAGTCTATTTTTTTACATCTAAATACTTGGTATTTGGGTAAAGGAATTTCATGTAATGCATTTCCAGAAAATGTATCAAAACAACCCTAAATTAGAGCCATCTATTGCATGGCCTCCACAGATAAAAAAACAGGTGGAATTACATGGACTTTTTAAATTCACTTTTGGTGAATTATTCATTTTTGTGGGGACCATTTTATTTACTTGAATTACTTCATATGGAAATATGCAAAATGGGTCCCGAGTGCTAAAGGAAAACATTTTTTTTTTCATATCCTCTTTTTATTCTGCCAGAATAAATCGCCTTTTGAACAGAGTGTGGTATCTGCTGACTCAGTGTTAGCCGTGTTTCTGTGATAAGGAGTGCTTTTGACATGTGGATCCGTCGCTGAGCTTCACAGACCCAGTGCTAGCTCCAGAAATACATCCCGAGCCTGTGGCATTTTACTGGTGAAATATTACTGCGAGAAATATGAGCAAAGAAAGCAATAAATCCTGATGATAGGCAGGGGGATTTGATCTGACAAATTAAAACAGGACCGTACAAGTGAGCCGTGTGGAGGGCTGTTGAATTCTGTGAATTCCACCCATTTCTCTAAATATGAGGCCAATGAAAGAACATTGTTCATAACCCTCTGAAGGGCGAAAGTCATGATTTGTGTAGGACTGCGGTGCTGTTCACCATGCTAAATCCACTCAACAGCAGTTAATCCCAGCCCGCTGCTCAGTACATCCAGATAAAGTGAAATCGCTGTCTGAAATGGTTTGTTTTAGAGCAGGTATTAGTCATTCTGGTTGAAGAGCTCACTGTGATTCTTTCGGTTAATCTCCTCCAGTCCCACGTTACTGATCTCAGACCAGTCCAACCTTATTTTTAGGACTTCCGTAACCGTAAACCTGAGACTGATAATCAGCACAATTTCCTACTCTTTCCCAACCCTCTCTTGATGAAAGCATTAGATTGTTAGTACAGTTGGAAAATGGCATGTTGTGTATAACATGTGCTGTGTATAAAAATGTCTCGAAGATATCAGATAGTTTAGGCTATTGGGAAAATGTTTACCAATGACTGCATGCATGACTGGATTACAGCAAAGGCTGAAGGAATGTTCAAAAATAATCGCTTTTTAAACATTATTACAGGTTATGTGATGGAATGTATAATCAAATGATATGGTACAAATTCAGTATTGAACATTGAAACCACTCTCCCACCTGTTACCCATCAGTAGATTTGAACCTGGCCTTTGCTCCACACAAAAAGAGAGACAAAAGAAGTGTGGTTTGAATTTGTGAAACTTCCAGAATTAGACCTGAAAAAAGGAAAATGATATGCGAAAGAATGCCACGAGTCACCGATCAGCGGTTTATTTTCTGTGGGGATATCCCTCTGTATACCGCTGTTATCAGGGTTGTAGTCTGTATTAGATTTGTCTCTTTTTTTTTTTTTTTTTTTGTGTATATTGTGAAATTCATGATTGCATATTACATAAAAGGATGCATTTCTCACAGAATTATGTTTCTGAACACAACACAGCTGCATGCACAGGACACAAGCGCTGCATCTGCTGAGTTGTGCCCGAGCGTTTCTCAGTGAAGGAGAGCGGTGCACAGGGATGCAGTGTTAGCCTGAAATAAATAAACCCCTGCTGCTAATGAATCAGCTCGCCACCCTCTCCTCTGCACGAGCACAGCTCGCTCAGACGTATTGGAGCAGGGCTGGGATGTTATCAGCGCCGTTTGGGACACAGTGACAGGCCGTGGTACAGCTGTCAGGAAAAAGAATGCTGATGGCATTTTGAGAGGAACTCGCTCTCCTATTCTTCCTCAGACCTTTTCTGCTGGCTCGCTCAGTGCAGACCTCTAATCTGTTTATCAGTGAGAAAGTGAGTCAAGGAGAACTGCAAAAAAAAGGAAAAAGTGATGGAATTTTCATTTATACAGCTTGATGAAACTGTAGTTTATTTATACATTCGATAAACTTGGCAAAAATCACTGGTTCCAGTGGTGTGAATGGTAACACCGGAACTCGACTGTGTTTACATTGTTAAATGCAGGATGTTTGTGATGTCATGCCACGCGGGTCTTTCTGGCATTGTGCTCATGCAATGGTGGCCAGAGAACCCGAGAAAAGACCTCAAAAGCCAGGCAGAAGTGAGTCACACATGAGGCCAGAATGCGACGCCTTTCACAGGTGTTTAAAAGCATTCTGTGTGAGGGGAACGGCGTACAGTATCAGCACAGTGTGAAGGATATTTAAGACTGCAAGCCATCAGCTGCAGAACAGGTCCAGGGGGCTGACTGCCAGTAATTACAATTACCTCAACCCGCTCCAGGAACAATGAGCAATGTGATCAGAATGTAAGTTATCTTCATCTATTCATTACTGCGGCAAACCTCCATGGGCACAAGCTACAAAACTGGCCCTTGTTCATCTTATATACCAAATGAAGAATGGATGACTATCCATCCGGCCCTTGCTAAATGAATGTTATCTTAATTGAGGATATCTGTAGTTACTCTTCTGTGATGTGAGTGGGGGAAAATGTGGGTTAACCAAGCTCTCACTGGTTTTACTATGTGTTTGAATACTTTTTCGTTTTTGGCTGTTACTGGTTTTACTGTCTGTTTGAATACTTTTTTCTGTTTTGACGCAATATTCAGCAACAGCAGCCCTGGCGGTAAACAGCATATAACCACCAGATGCTTATTTGATGTTTATGTGTGGTGAATTTTGTCACAAATTCATTAATATCTGTGATGTCATGGGGATTATGTTGCGTGCTGCTTCATTCAACTATGAAAAGGCAGGAAAGTGGCCAGCAGTTTCTCAGCATTAAAGTAAAAATTTGGCAAACAGAGACATCTACTGGTGATTTGTGGACTCGTTTCAACTTTAATTGCATGCTCACTAAGATTATTGCCATAGCAACTAAAATATACAGCGCCGTTTCTATTTTTGGAATCATGACATGTTTGGAAACATGGCCATTGTTGAGGCCTTCTCATTATAATTGAGAATATTAACAGAATTATTCCAAGGTGGGCGTTAAACTAAGCTAATTAAGATGACTAGCGGATCATGTTATGTTGGAAGTAATTGAGTAACTGGAAATCGTTGTGTTGCATTGGACATACACCTGACTTCTAACAGAATATTCACACATGTAATCAAGCTAAATAGACTGGGACTTGTGTCACCTGCTGATGCTTGATGATTTTTAACACTTAAAATGAATGAAGTCTGAACCATGTTTCCTGAAGTGTGTTTACACTGATAAAAATAAACAGCAGCTCTATGCCTTTTGAATATGATATCACATTCAGCATACCCATAGCACAGAACCTATTCATCTTTAGCTTCCTTTACCACAAGGGCTGATCAAAGAGACACTTGTCCGTGTAATCTCTAATGACAGGTAACACTTTTTGTAATGCTGTTTCCTTCAGACAGAATGGGTTATATTACATTACTATCATTTAGGAGGCGCTCTTACCCAGAGTGATTTACATAGCTTTTATCCCTTTATACGGCTGGATATTTACAGAGGCAGTTGTGGGTTGAGCACCTTAACCAAGGGTACAATAGCAGTGCCCCAGCCGAACCTGCAACCTTTTGGTTACAAGCCAGGTTCCTTACCACTGCACCACGCTGCTGCCCTGGAATTGGGAATTGGGTTCCTCTGGTACAGGGGGTACAGGCTCTCCAGGAGCACAAGCCCTCTTGGCAGCTGTTCATTCCTGCTGCTGACTCCTGACACATGTACCCTTTCAACACCAGCAACAGCTCTTTAAAAGTGTGCCCCTGTCAAGAACTTTTAATCCCCCGTCTTCGACAAAAGCTCCCTGCTCATATTTCCTCATCAAGAGGAAAGCTTTTAAGAGCTTTGGCATTGAAATGACCCTTCCAAATGCTTGACAATGGGAGGCAGAACCTGACCTTAGGGTCTCCTTCAAAGAGAACGCAAGTCCAATTTCCTTAATGCGTGAGAATACTTTGCCCTGCTGATCTAAAGCAGTGTGTACAAATATAGTGAGAAGTGCTATTTCAAGTACTTTCTATTCTATTAAAATAGAGGACCTTTGGAGGAAGCTAGCTGTCAATGTACGTTATTATCCACACCCATTAACAAATGTTGTATAATTTATGTATCAATTGCATTCCAACATGCAGCACTTGGGTGATCGGACTGAAATATACATGCAATCACATGACAGCATGGGTATTTTGACATCCTCATAAGAATATGTAACTGTTTCTTGCTGCTGGACAAAGCTGCACTAAGTTGTTGATCCTGTAGATATGGAGAAACATAGCAGATTACCTTTGGAGAATCAGTTATCTTATGAATTTAATGAAAAGGGCATTACAACTACACTGTTAAATACAGCCACAGGTCATACCCGCGTACACAAATGTGTGCATCATTGTGCGTTCTAAAAGATTATTACCCATAATTATTCTGTTGGTTCAAAATATAGGCCTTATTGCATTATTATTATGCTAAGTTAGAAGTGTAGAAACATTTATGCTTAGAAGGCAATTTCCAGATAAGCAGTCCAACAGATTGTCTCACAGACACATTTCTGTATGACATACTGTACTAACTTGTTTTTACATTCATGGCCCTGGATCAGACAGACTGCTTTTCACTCTTGACAGTTATACTCTGTTAATAAAGATTAAATTAAGGGCATTATGGTCCTTTACTTTAAGTACATCATACAGCTTTTATATATATGTATTCAAATAGATGTTGATTCTTAATTCCAGAATACTTTTCCTTGGTATCCACAACATCACACATTCTGCAAGACCATAGTGTGAATATTCCTTTTTGGTATTCATTGAGAAAAATGAATCCTATGAACTCTTAAGTTAACAATGAATAATTCATTGTGCTAATTCAAGTTTATAAATCCCTTTCTATAAATGTTTTTCTATAAAAATTTCTCATATAATAATATTATTATTCTCAATCATTCTGAAATTTTATTTTGCAAAAAATCTGGGACAAAATTTACTTACATCTGGAAGTAAACACAGCAAATACACCAACTTGTGGACATATTCTATTTATTTATTTATTTTCATTTTATTCCTCATGTAGAGACAAATGCAGATGCTTCACATTTGGGGTAAATATTTACAAAATGCCAAAGAAAAAGAAGGCAGAAAAGTATTAATTCATTAATCGTTGTACAGTGTCACACTAATCTCTCTGCCACTAGATGTTAACATTGAGCAAGGCATGTAAAACACAATAGTTATGTTCATATGTCATATATTCATTAAGTACTTCAGGAATACTAGAGTAAGTGTCATTTCTTGCTGAAATGCTATATTTTGAATACATATTATGAGGCGTGGGATTAGTTTGCAATTGTTGAAGAAAAAAAAAAACAAAAACAAATTTGCATAGCTTTGTTTAGAGTATTGCTTTTGAATGAATCTCCAGAGAACTCTGCAGAATTAATCAGCAGTTACTTAAAAATGCTGTTGTTGTTTTCATTTTGTTAATGGGGGCATTGGGAAAATGTTCTTTTTGTGGTTATTCAAAGGAAGGGCTATTTAATACAAAACACACAGACCACATTCATACAATAACGTAATGTTAACCCTGTTCACTGCAAGATTATTTGCTAATCCAGTGACCCAAGAAGAGAAAGAAAAAGTAATATGAAATTAAGGGACCAATTTTGATAAAGAACAGACCTCTGTACAACCGCCATCAGTGTGGTTTCTTACCCTCCTCAAGGCATGTGGCTCGTGTGTATAAGTTATTTGATTGTAATAATATGAAGAAAGAATACTACTGCTACTACAATTACTACTACTACCACCACAAACAAACATATAAACACTAAATAAATAAAATGGCTATGATGGAATAGTTTAACATAATGTTGTATTGGCTATGTTATTCAAATGTATTTGGAATGAGACCACTTGGCTGGCCTTCCAGGTCTTACATAAACACGATGCCAAATATTGAACTAACATGAAAGATGTTTGTAGTCATGGTTTTCTAAGGCTTTTATTTCAAATGCTATTTATTTTTAAGGCTTCTATTGTAACATTGCCATACTTTCTTGTGAACTGCAGAAAAATGTAATTTGGACCACCAATCATAATGTGATTTTCTCCACCGTACGCCTCTCAATAACCTATCTGCCTAACAGCCTAACAGCTTCTCTGCAGTTTTCTGGGGCGGCTAATACTACAAAAATAAGGAAAAGAGCAATCAGACTGCGAGAAAGGGAAATCCAGGGGTTTGCATTTCCGCCTTCTACAGTAACTCAGTGATTCCATGCCTGCATTGTCCTTTTGGGAGTGGCTTCGCTCGCATGGGTCCAACCCCCTAAAAACAAAACATCTGCACTTGCAGATCACACTCCCGAGATTACGGAAAAATCCCGGTCTCAGCGTTAAAAAAAAATGTTAAACTCAACATCCGAAAGAAGGGGTTTCATTGAGGTTTAGCAATCCGCAAGATCTACTCTGCGGGATTGATCCGAGAGGAAGCGGAATATCCTCACTGGCAACGCGACGCACAGGAGCGGACTCCATAAAGAAACGGTCACACGCTCGTCCGTGGTATGTATAAAACCGACTCCCGTCTCTGCATATAACCTACTTGTGACATAGCTGATAAAAACGGAAACGGAGTGTGGAGTAGCTGAATATAGGTCACTGTGTCTGCATGCTGCAGTAGTGGAATTGCTTTCCTGCTCCATGGCCGTATCACAGTGCGGGGAACTGAACCCTCGTGTTACTGGTTGAAGTAGCGCCTCTAACCACTTGCGGGTAAGACTAAGGCTTTATTCCGTTTACATTAGCGTGCTACGACGTTTCTAGCCATTTTTAGGTTAAAATTTGGATAGTTGTGGAAAGGGGTAGGCCTGGGAGCTGGGTCTTGCAGTGGGGTACTGGCTTTTGTTTTCTGGTTACTGCGCCGTAGCGTGAAGTCAACTAAGCAGTATTTTCTCGTTGATAGAATGTGGCTGGAACCGTAACTAACGTTAGACACGCGTTTTGACGCAACGATGCGGTTTGTCTAATTGTCCGCTGTTCGGCTAATGAGTGATTAATAATGAACGCAGATTTAAAAGCGTGCCCTCTGGGGAATTTGCTGCCGGTGTGGATACTGCTATGAATCGGTGTATGGGAAATTTTCTGTACCGTATACTCTCCTCGTCGTAATGTTGATACCTTTGTGTAGTGCGTGGAGGGTCGTATGCCATGTTACATTTACAAAAACATACAAAAACTGCCGTGTGGAGACAGACTGACAAATTACCTGTAGGCCTTTTGTCAAGGTGGTCTGATGGGGGCGGGGGTTCGCATGCATTGCACGCGCGCAGCGACCGATTCTTGATCTTGTATGACATTTAGAGTTTTTGTTTGTGCTGCACCCTTACTAATGTAAATAATAACTTGTATATTTTAACATTCGAAGAAAAATGATACGGTAATGCATGCTTTTTGGTGCAGTATGTGTTTGAATGAACAATTGTGTGGATGGATTTGTGTACGAAAGCATGCAGCCTACTTTTGGACCACGCAGTGGTAATTTTATCGATGAAACGCCGCTCCGAGATAACAGTGGATCACGCATCTAGTCAGAGCCAGTAGTTACTGGCACGTGCAGCTGATACGCCCCATTCATGGAAACACAGGTTAGAGGAACTAATGTTATGCGACTGGAAAGCATCACCCAAGCTGGAGTGCTGATGTTCCGGCATGATTGGGAATGTCACCAAGATTTGTGGCACTGAGGTGTGCTCTGATTTTTCCAGTGGTGTGGTGATGCAGTATTTCCAGTCTCTGAGTGTAGCTAATGGTTGCATGCGTTTTTGGCAAATCTAATTGCCCAGCTAATCTAATAAATCTGCTGGAATCTGTTAAAAGGACATGGTGCGGTGGGCAGCCATGGCTTGTGTATCATTAAACCCAATTTGTCGGGCTGGAGTTTCTGTCTTCTTGAGGGATGACCACATACTTTCTCCAACGTACCCACCAGACTCCGTCCATAATTTATTACTAGTTGTGCGAAGAGGATAAGATTCCTTTTCACCCAGTTATGTTTTATGGGTTTTCTGCCCCTCGGCTTGCTGGCGGGTGATATGCCAGGATGTTGGGCGAAACTGGATCTGATTCCTACACTGTGATTATTGGAAGCTTAAACAGGAATTTTCCTTCTAAGCACTTTAGCTGTAACTTCCTTTACCCTCTAAATAAATCACCATGTTCCACATTTTCAAACGATTGCTTTCCAGCCCTAAGCCATGTCTTCTACAACTGCAGATTGAGTCGGAGGGGGAGTTTCTTTTCTCTCTGTAGAAGAAGGGCTGCTTCTTTACGTGAGCTGAAATTGTATTTTTTTTTAAAGCAAACTGATATTTGACGCGATTTTGATTTGACATTCACGGTAAACAATTTCACTCCCTCTCCTCTCTCAGAACATGGGACAGGGAGGAGAGGACTGAACCAGGTGTTTAAGCTTCTGGAGCAGTGTTTGAGGTAGGTCAAGCTTTTGTTGTAGTGAACAGTTTCACTGAGGAACATGTGAAAGCTATTTTTTTAAGATTTCTAAATATATGTCTTATACTGTAGACCTTCCTATTACAGTGTCAGTGGAAGCCTTTAGCAGATGCGGTTGAAAGATTTTAGCTCACAGCTCTGTATAAGAAGCATTGATACAGAGACATGTTATATGTTTGCTTTTGCTTTACTGTATGTGTGTTAGTACCATACTCCATTACTGTGAAAGCTACTGGCTTTAGCGACAGTACCTGTGGATGTCATTTCCTTTAGCCACACTATCTATGGGTGTTGAGCCAACTATACACATGTCAGTCTTAATAATGTAATGTAATAAATATAAATAATACATAAACTGTGTGTCCTTACATTGTTTTATCTTGAAGTGCTTTCAGCTATGGAAGAGTAGAAATGAAAAAACTAAACTAACTAACATGGTCTTTTATTAGCAGCTAGCTAGCTGTCTTATTTTCAGAGCCAGAACTGAATTAGTTAAATGGACTAATCTCCTGAAATACCACCATGCCCTTAATTTCAGATGTTGAAATGTTTGTGTTTAAAATCTTTTTTGGGATTTAGTCTTTTCACTCACTCTGGCAAACAAGCTGGAAACGAGGGCTTACTCTCCTCGTGTTTCAGAGCAGTGGTGTGATGTGGCCGCTTCCACAGGAAACAGGGTCAATGTGATGGAGGTGCTCCAAGGAGAACCTGTGCTTTGCTTTTCAGGTTTCCCATTCGAAGGCTGAAACTGGCAAACATGGAGGCTTCAACCATACTGCCTACCCTGAAGAAAAAGTTGGCCTTTCTGTCAGGTAACACACTGAAAAGAAGTGGCGTGATGCTTCCTGAGAAGTATCCTGGGAGTGCTCTCAGAATAGTTGGAAATGAAAAATACCTTGATTGTTTTGTGTTGGCTTTGTGTCTTGGTTAATAAATATTCATGATAGGGGTAGGGGCTTTATTTTATGTGGGATCTATGAAGTCGTCTTCGGGGACTGCTTGTCAGTGATATGAATGCTGTAGAACAGAGAGTCAGGGAAGGCTGACCTGTTTTTGCTCATTGTGGGAGTGATTAAGCTCTCCCCAGCGATGGCTGTGCAGACTGCAGCATGTACCACTCCCTGTGGACAAAACCCAGCTCATCTCATTTATTTACAAAAAGAAACTTCTGTGAAAATCAACTAAAATTAAATAAGGACACAGGCTTCAGGGGTAAATACCAACCATGACCTACATAAACAGATGTTTGCAGCGCTTCAGGAGAGGTTGTCAAACTGTACCTCTTGCAGTTGGCCTTTTAGCACAGTTTCCTGGAAGGGCGTGAGTTCAGGTAGAAGGTGAAGGTCACTGGAGGCTGTTGGGCTCTCAATAAAACATACACATAAAACAACAGACACTGCTGGCAAAACATAATATTTGGGCCAGTTTACTTACAACTGCTTACAAGTGTACAATTGCTGCATTGTCCTGCAGATCACAACATGGTTTAGAAACATTTTGAAAATGCATGCTTTTAATGTGTTTTGAGTTTTATGGCCTGTCAGACCTGTAACGATGTCATGAAAGGATTTTAACATGGCACAATACATCAGGTAAAGTCCAGTGAGTGATGGACCTGAGATATCAGCAGTAAGTACCAGAGGTTCTTCTCAGTGTTGTAGTTATGATAAATTCATTTGCTTAATTGCCGTTTGAAGGTCAGGGATGAAAGTTACACAGTTATTATTTGTGTGTTCTGGCAATCTCCTGACCCCTTGTGTGACATCACAGTACACATGATTCTAATCCAGGCCCAGGGCATGTAGTACGTCACCTGCTTGCATCTGAATGGAGCATTGATTCCCTGAGTGGGAGGGCCAAGAGTGACACTGTATGTGCAGGGTCCTGATACAAAGAAACAAGCTGCTTCCATGACAAGCTATCACTTACATTCATGCAATAATTCATACAGCACCATAAAGCTCTGGTGGTTTGACTCTTTGAGATTACAGTAGCTGAGCATTGCATCAAATTGCTTACACGGGGAACCAATTATTCATGCTTAATTATACTAATGCCGTTGTCAGGACTGATTCACCATTTCATACGAGCCTCCGCTCAATGAGTCTTATCCTGGGGGTCGTTTCCAGGGTTACGCTGATCTGTTAACGCTTTGGTTGACTGGCCTCCGCCTAGTTGGTAACAGCTGGGCTTTAAAAATGAATGTTGCGTTTTAATTGCACACTGACAGCTGATGGTTGTAGAAAGATGCACAAGCGGTAGTGTTTTTGTTGAGAGCGTAATGTATGCCTGAACGTGCTTCAGTCAGTTTTCCCTGTGCTTGTGTTGGCATGCATGTGCAGAGCAGCCCTGGCGTTGGGTGGCACTGTGTGTTTAACGCCCCTCAGACGCCAGGCGGCTGCGGTTCGGCTGTCTGTCAGCACCCAGGGAGGGGTGCATGTTCGCCCCTCTTTATCAGCTCCTCCTTCCTGCAGATCTGAAGGTTAGATCACAGCCTGAGGGGAAGAGGCTCCAGCGCTCTGCCGAACCGTTCCACCCAAACAGGGGAGAGAGGCAGGAAAAACAAGGAGAGGAAGAAAATGTCCTCGCTAGCAGGATACTATCAAAGCTTGTTCACAACCGGATAGATTTATTTTTAATACATTTTTGTTTGGAGATGCAGTCCAAATGAAATTGCTTTCACTCCACGGAGGTTAGGAAGTGCCAAATGTTTGTAAATTGTTAACTTAGTACTTCACGCATTCTGTGGTTTCAGATTTACATTTGTAAAAGATTAGAGCCAGTGGTCTGCTGAGACTGCATGAAAGGATACTCAGTTTATTAACCAAAATATAAATATAGCCTTGTAACAAAATATACCATAAAATTTCCTTTAGCCTTGTGTGAAATGATCCCTATAAAAGCCACCATTATGGAAATATTTCAGAATTATGGTAGTCCTGGGAAGCTGTTAGGACAAGCTCAGAATTGTTGATTATAGGACTGAGGTACTTCCTCTGTGGTGGCAAGTTGGCAACGTGAAGTTGCTACTTTTTACTTTGGTGATTAAATGGAAAGATTTAAGAGCACTCTTAATTAAACTTCAGAGTTGTTGACTCAGAGATCAGACTCACAGCATTCCTGTTTTGTGTTTAAGATTAAGAATTAAGTTTAAGATTCTCGGCTGGGCTGTTTGACACGCAGGGCTCAGCTTGGACTGAGGCTCTGGTTCATTGCTGGGGTTTTTTGACTAAAGCACAGTGCAGTCTGGGAGGCTCGTTTTCCCTGTGTGTCCCAACACGGCCGTGTGTTTGCGCTTTCTGCTGCTCAGGGGGCAAGGACAGACGCAGCGGCCTCATCCTGACCATCCCGCTGTGCACGGAGCAGACCAGCATGGAGGAGCTCAGCACCACCCTCGACTACTTGCTCAGCATCCCCAGGTAATTCATGGGAAATTCAGCCCCACCCGGTCACATGACCTGCAGCTGACGGCCTAAGCACCAGTGAAAAGTTTTGGACACACTTTTCTTTCTTTATTTTTTACTATTTCCCACATTTTAGAATGATAATAAATGTATCAGAACTATGAAATAACACAAATGTAATTATGCAGCAACCAAAAAAGTTATAAACAAATCAAAACTATATAACTATTATATTTTATATTCTTCAAAATAGCCCAAAAAAATATATAAATATATATATAATTTTTTTTTTTTTTTTTTTGAAAGAAATTCATACATCGGAATCAACTTCATGATTTATATTTGACTAAGAAACAAATTTCAAGCATTTAAGCATAAGTCTTTAAATCAAAATTTCTTTGAATGTGTCCAAACTTTTAACTGTTAGTGTATATGGAGCGGGAGCCAAGCTTGCTTGGTCTCCAGCGCTTTGAGATTATGCCTGTAGTTCTGCAGCAGATGGAGACCTGCACCATTAAAATCTCAGCATTGATTTTTATTAAATGCATCTGTTCATTGTAACTCTAGTACCCTGTATGGAATTTGCAAGCTTTCATCAGGCTGGCGTAGGAGCAGGCACTTAGGGCTGGATTGATTTCTTGTGCCTCTGAAAGTCATTTTGGCTCCACTCGTCTGAAAAGCGCCCTGATGGCAGAGGCATATCGCTGTTGCCATTTTCTCCTTTTTATGGGTGTTCCAGGAGTGCTGCTGTGTGTGTGTGTGGAGTGGGCAGGAAGGGAAGGGGGTGTCGGGGTTCATACACATCGCATCTCAGGGGGGTTCCTGTGTGAACGATGCTTTGGGGTTCGGTGTCGTTGCTGTGTATCCCACAGGGAGGCCAGACCCTCTGTGTACCACAGTTTGACACCTCTGAGTCTTCAAGACATTCCTCACATGATGGGTCAGCAACACAAATGAGACTAGATAGAAACGTCAGAGTCGGGAGAGGTGGCAGTGTCGCATAGCGGTAAGGAGCAGGGCTTGTAACTGCAGGGCTGCTGGTTCAGTTCCCCACAGGGGCACTGCTGCTGTACCCTTGGGCAAGGAACCTAACCCACAATTGCCTGAGTAAATATCCAGCTGTATAAATGGATAACATGCAAAAATTGTAACCTGTGTAACTTGCTCTGGATAAATGACAGTAATGTAATGTAATGCGTCTGTGTCAGTGGACCCTCCCTGCCTTCCCAGCATGCATTTCTGCGTGGCGTGTAATAGCTCTTCAGTGCTTCAGAGTGTCAGACCGCTGAAGGTTATTCTCTGTGGATCCAACCGCAGGGCCACACCTCTGCACTCAGTCTGACATTCAGCAAATTGGCTTCCTCTGGTGGACCTGGGGCTGGTAAAGAGCTTAATGGCACTTCACACCCCGGGAATCAGACATTTCAGAAATATCATCAGGCAATCAGCCAATCTCAGCTGCTAAAAAAAGACATCACAGCTGAGATGGAATGTAAATATATACCTATTTTGGTTTTCTTTAGCATTTGGATTGTATGTTTAGCTCATGTATTTAGAAATGTCTTATGATGGATCTCAGAAGTGGCATCCTCTACAGATTAATTTAGAACCTGGAGCAATGATAAAAACTGAAAAAAACAAAAACAAATTTAGGTAAATATATCACACAGAGAAAATGTCACATAACGTACTCTTTCAAACAGTATAACTGATAATCTTAGCTGTATCAAATTCCCCATTCTGTTGCTAGTTGCTAGTTAGTAAAAGATGTTTTAATTATGAAAGACAAGATAGCTATGGCATGATCAATACACATCTCAGTTTAAACTCACTCACTTTAAGTGAACCTGCGTAGGGATCAAGCTTTACAGAGGTGATGGTAAAGGAGAATTTTACTTAAAGAATCCGAAATTAATGGGCATTTTTTATATCTCATTATGTTAAATGAAATGATATACGATATGCTTCATCATATCTTACAGCTAAATATGAAGTTTGTTATTGCAGTTATAACAACAGTCATCATAATCAGATAATTACTGTTGAAACTGACTGTAAGCCAGTGTAAAAACAGAGGTCATTTTCCCACCAAGTTTTCTGTAATTGTGACATCATGTGGTTATCATGCCTTTCTATTTATCGGCCCCGTCTGCATTGCCAGAGGATTGATCTGATCAGGATTACTGATCATAGCAGAAATATCAGGAGTCATCTGCAGCTGCGGCCTCGTGATCAGGGTCAGAGAAGCAAAGAATAATGGCGATGCTTCACCGTGCCGTGTGACCTTGTGAAGGTCGTTCCTTGCCTTCGTTAACCTTCTCTTCCCCTCTCCAGCGAGAAGTGCAAGGCCAGAGGATTCACTGTGATAGTGGACGGGAGGAAGTCCCAGTGGAACGTGGTGAAGACCGTGGTCCTGATGCTGCAGGTAGGGGCCGAGCATCGCGTACTGCACCAGGCCCTTCATCTCCTAACGCTCACCTCTTATTGGCAGGAAATAATTAATCCTGCTGCTGCTGGAGAATTCCCCCGCGTCCACCGGCGCCCGTGTCTGCATTCTAAGCATCTGCTGCTGCCGTTATGCTAATTAATCATTAAACCGATGAATATGAATGATGATACCATGATGATAATTGAACAAAGCAGAGCTTACAATATCCCTTAATAAAGCCTCAATGCTGCACACTTTAAAGAATTTATCCAGAAGCAGATAACTACGGTGTCATGTGCTTGCAGTTGTCAGGCCTTCCTATTTTTGGTAGATAAAAGCAGTAGCCTTAAAATGTCTCCAGTCTCAGTCTGGATGTGTCCTATGAATAGGAGTCTGTCTTTGAGTTATTTTTCTGCTGTCTGTAGCACTGTGAGGCACAGAAGAGTATAACTACTGTAATTCCCATGGCTTTGACCCACTTGGGTCCCTCTGTGCACTCAGAGCTGGTTGGTGGCACTGTTTTTAGAATTCTTTCCATTCTGATTGAAAATGATTCTATCATACATACTCATTACAGTAGTAATTTTCGGCAGAAGACAGTGTTCTTTCAAAGCCTCAAAATTCGGCTGGCCAGTCCAAGAAGTAATTAAGGCAGTTTATTGTGGCCGATAGGTCTCGCAATTATGGGCAGCGTCCTTTGTGCTGTGTAAATTGCACTGAATTGGCCAAGGGCTTTCACTTTAAACAGCATCTCACATCTTTGTCTCCCGTCGTCCCCTGACAAACGCTTGAAAGGCAGCTCCTGCCCACCGCAGTGGAGAGAGAGTCAGAGCTGCTCTGTCATCTTTCTTCCCAGCCGTTTCCGCTCTGACCTGCTTTTGTCGGGAGAGATTGAAAGTGCCGTGCAGACGCACCCGGCAGATAATTCTCGACTTTCAGCAGGCCTCAAAAAAAAAAGGATTGAATAATAATCTAAAAATCTCTGACCTGCCGAAATGCTAATCTTCCTCGCCACCCGGGATCGTTTCTCTCCAGTCTGGGCTTCATTTGTGACGCGGCGTCATAATTCACTCCGGCTTTTCATTTCGGAAATGACAGAGATGACCCTCACCCGCCGTAAAGCTCTGGAGATAGGGGAAATCACAATGCAAATGGGTGCGCTTAGGAAATAACAGACCCACTGTGTGTGCCCTGAGGATAGAAGTGTGAGAAGGCACAGTAAATATTACCCAGCGCGCCAGACAGCAGAGTATCTCCATGTCAATAGTTACTCGCCCTGAATGTGCAGACACTTCCTGTCTGTTCTGGTAGGCATTTCCTAGCTGAACTGAGCCAGCTGACCAACGTTCTGTGTAAGGGATATATTTAGAAGGAATTCAGAATGTACATGGTTTATTACAAGTGTTGCTTCAAGTGAGGCTTGGCAAATCAGTCTAGCTGGCAGCTGTTTATATCAGTGTGTGTGTGTTTTTTTTTTTTTTTTTTTTTTTTTTTTCAATAGAATGTAATACCAGCGGAGGTGTCCCTTGTGTGTGTGGTCAAACCGGATGAGTTCTGGGATAAGAAGGTCACCCACTTCTGCTTCTGGAAAGAGAAGGACAGGCTGGGCTTTGAAGTGAGTATCGGCCTCCATTCTCACGTCACACCGTTGTCTTGTGTGAGGATCACCTTTCTTTACCCCATACACTATTGACATGAATAGGAACGAGGAATACCTGTTGGCCTGGCCTGGTATTCTGTTACATCCGATATGTTCACAACATTTCCCGTGTTCAGGTTTACCCTTTTCAACAGGAGCGACAGTTTCGTATTTGTTCATAATGAATTGAAAGAGAGAGAGCACAGCTGACATGATGGTGTTTAGTCCAGGTAAAGTCATGACTGCTTCCAGTTACACTTCTGGTTTCCGGTAAGTGGGGGGCCAAACACAAGTGTGTGTGATGCAGAACACAGGACAACGGCAAACAAATTGCACACGGAGGTATGCAAATGCACCGGCATTCCGCATACTGGCACTGAGCTCTCTTGGGGAGGTGAGTGTAAGAGGAGTTAAATGCAAACTGCACCTGTTTCCAATGGGTCTGTCACTGTTCCCCTCCGTGATCTGCAGCACCTCTGATGGAAACGGAGCCGGTGACGTTCATCTCAGCATCAGGACCTTTACGCGTTTCGAACGTCTCCCGTACAGAAGCAAACTGGTGATGGTGCTGGTTATGATTAATGGAACTATTACAGTTCAATTTCATTTTTAGATACGGAGACATCCACATTTGCAGAGCAGTAGGAAGGAGAGTGTACATCATAATTATAAAATCACTCTTGAAGGAAGTTCATTTAGCTCTGAATAAATGGAACTATTGACATGGTATCTCTGAATATTACTCCTCAGTGAGGAGTTTAGTGAAATATTTCTTGTTTCAGAATGTAATGAATCCGTCTTTTTCTTTTTTTAATAATGAAGCCCGTAGGAGTGACACTAGCTCATAAATCATGTGATACTGTAATCATATGATGAGTTCTGGTAGTTTCAGTAGGGAAAGCAGAAACCCTGCACTGCTGGTAGTTTGTGGGCGTGTGACTGAACGCTTGGATTGTGCTGACTGGTCAGTCTGTGCTGCAGGGCCTTTGCACTCCTCTCGGCCCCAGGCTGGGAAAGGGAGAATCATTGATCTGCTCCGGTGCATCTCTCCCTGCTTAAGAGGCACAGGCCTGCATTCATGATAGTGCCCTGCACAAAAGCAACAGTCTCTCTGTCTGATGTAAAGAAATTTTACACAATTTTACACATACAACAAATGTATGTGTAGTTTTTCTGATCTTTGTTTTTGAATTGGATTGTTACTGATGAGAAATATGTGGGAGTTTTTTTTCCTGTTTATGCACATGTCTCAGTCATGGCTTGTACTCTAGAGAAAGAAAGACTTTTACTCATTGTATCAGAAAGACAAGCTGCCCAGAGTAAGAAAAAAAAAAAACAAGGATGGAGAAGACGAAGGCGCGTTGGCATGAAAGTCTTTAATCCAGTATAAAACGGTACCGAAGCACGTGAAAAACGCAGACTTCGGGTTCAGCGGTGTCGGAGTGAACCCCGAACGTTCAAACTCTCATATATACAGTTTAGGTTGTCCTTAATGTAAATGAGCCACACCTGTCACCTGTATGATAATGAAGTCACTGCGTAGGTTTTGAGTAAACCCGGACACCCCTTTGTCTGAGATAGTTCTTGATTGCCCACTCCCGGTCCCATTCTATAATTGTTTGCCACCTCACTTGACCAAATTGTTAAGGTGTTGGCAGAGGTGTGGACCATCCTGTCGGGGTCTCTATGATCTCAAGCCCTTTTGGGATGCCGCAGCTGTTCATTAGATCATGCCTGGTGGAATACACATTCTGGGGCAGAATGGTGTAATTCCTTACGCCAGTCAGAGCTCTGTTAAGAGATTACATTGGGGATTACTAATTAATTCAACAGGGTTTACTTTGGACATTACTGTAGAATACCCAACAACCTGTATCAGGTCCTGATATTTCAGGGCACCTTCACACCTTGTTCATTGGACCATTTGATTGGAATAGAAGTGGTTTCCACAGAAACTGTGACAGGGACAACTGACAAACAAGATGCAAATCAAAATACCTCAAACCAAGCCCATCACAGAGGGCTGTTTTTGAACATTTTGGCCCGGAAGGTGACGGGATTGTGATTTTGGTCCCCTAAACGTGATTGCGTTATGGAAGCAGAGCGTTCAGGTTCAGCTGGCCGGGTTCTCCATCACACCTGCATGCGCTGTACTTTCTCTCTGCTGCAGGTAAACTGCTCCGTGGAAAAGCCACACCCTGAAATGGAATTCTACGTATGTGTCTCTGTGTGCGTGTGTGCGTGTGTGCGAGTGTGCGAGTGTGCACCTGTGTGTGCGTGTGCACCTGTGTGCACATGTGTGCGCGTGTGCACGCGTGTGCATGTCTGTGTGCCTGCTCTGACGCTAATCTCTGTGCCATTGCAGTTGGTTTGCTCCAGCTGTTATTGTCCAGACTGTACTGTTTGTTTAGTGTCCAGCCCAGCTCAGGCAGAAGAAGGGGTCGGGTTACAGGGGTGAGGGGAACTGATAGGAAATAAAGGCATTTTTCTGAACGCTTTTCACATAATTGATGGATTGTTATCCCTTCATTGAGTGACCACTCAGATGAATGAATAGGCCCTGCTTTTACATTATTAACTGAGCTGAAATCAATCGGTAAAAGCTGCGCTGGCGTGAATGCTGGCGGCAGACGTTTAAAGCTCTTTTTAAAAGAGACGAGCCCGTCTGCCACATCAACAAGAGCAGACGTGCTATTTTAAGAGACTGAAATGTGCCGTTAATTGCATGTTCACGTTGCATTCACTGTGTGCTGGCCAAAGGGCCATTTCTGCAGCTCTGAAAAAACTACCTCTAATAGTGTTGGAGCTTTCGTTTAGTATTTTGTGAAAGCGTTAACGTGATGTAGAATTGTGGCTGTGAAATGAAACCGCAGCTGATTTAGAGAACATTGTCTTGCTAAAGGTTACCATTACGTTATGGGACGGATGGAAAAATCCCACAATTAATGTTAACAATCATGTAATATAATGCATTGCTGCAACAGAGGAGATGAGTGTCTTTTGGTTTATGTTTTATTCATGTATTTTTGATGCTGGAGATTTGGCTTCCAGTTAAAATGCCCATGCCCTTGAGGTTATTTTCTTTTAAGTCAGAGGTTAATCCATGTGGAAATATGAGAATGCATAGCCTGCATCACCGTCTGTTTACAGAGCAATATGGGTTGGTGGATCCACCCCCAGTATATATTCATGGTGTTGTGCACAAGGGAATGTTAACAATTTGAATTTATTTGTTGTTTGCTTTACGTGATAGCACGGTGTGTTATCCCTGTGTTCAGTGGTGAGTCATTGGCGTTTTACATGGAGAGCGTTTAGCATCCTAGCGGTAAGCTTGTGTCACACACCCTGCCCCTAGCCCTCTCTCACATGGCCCTGATCACTTCTCTCTGCAAGGCTGGAATGTTCTAGATGAATTTGAAAAAGAAGTTCGAAGCTGCTGTCCTTATTCTTCCTTGACCGGATTAAACGATGACCCAGTTGAGATAAGAAAGGACGGATAAAGATGGGGACGGATTGCTGAAATTAGAACTTCCCGGGCTGCATGCACTGCTCTTGTGGAGTCTTTTTGTGCTCACTGTTTATTTCAGTATTTTCTTTAATCTCATTCTGGGAGAGGAAACACAGGTGTACTTCCATTCACACACACACACACGCACGCACACGCGCACGCACACGCACACGCACACATACACAGACACACTTACACAAAGGCAAACAGATGTATGCAAATACAGACGCACACACACATACACACACACTCTCACAGACACACTCACACACTCACACATACACAGAGAAAAAACAGATGCATGCCAATACAGACACACACATACACACAAACGGATACATGCAAATGCGGACACACACATACACAGAGACAAGCAGACACACACAGACACACACATACACACAAACGGATACATGCAAATACAGACACACACATACAAGTCTAAATTCAAATGCCTGCCATCAGCCATGCCAGTCTCAGACTCAAGGTTAAGTACACTGTGCTTGTGTTTATAAGAGTAAAGAACTCCTATAAGTAAGAACTCCTCCTCGGGCACACAAAGACAGGAATCACTGTAGGCCGTGTTCACCATCCTGCCAAATACGCAAAGTTAATTACAGTCCCCAGACATTTTATAAGCATATCTGTCTGGCTCTCCTCCTCTGTGTCTCTCTCTCTCTGGGTTTTTTACTGCCATTGTTTGTGTGGGGGCTCAGAGCTCGCCCTCGCTTGTGTTGGCTCAGCTGTGCACATCTGCACTGGCAGCTGTTGACCCACGTCACCCTGTCCCTACTCATGGGCGAGACCAGATCAGAGCAGTCTAACAGGAAGGGATGACTCAGAGGTGTGGACAGCCCGCGGTGTGGGTAGAGGAACGGGGTTGCGGAGAAACATGTAAGCGTGCCCACCGCTGAGACCCTGAGCCAGGAGTTATGGGGTCAGTCGACAGAGGGTTGGAGGAGTGGCCTCCCTCTGAGAAGGCCTGAAAGATCGCCGTGCCAGTATGTTTGTGCTGCTCTGTTTGGCTCTAAAATATTTTTTAAAAAAATAAGTCAGTTATTCATAAGCAATAATTCTGGGGTGACAATTTTATTTTATCTTGGTAACACAGTGTTTTAAAATTTGATCCTTTCTGAAACCATCCCTGAATCTCATTGCACCCTGAGGCTATTTGAAGTGCTCTGTTCTGAATGATTCTGCGTTGAGTCTGTATTCCTGTATTGGTTTGTCAAGCCATCAGTGAAACGCATCGCGGGTTTTAATCATCTTCTCCATGTCTCTCCCCCGTTACAGGTTATTCTTGTCTCTGCCAATAAACTTACACGGTACATTGAGCCTTGTCAGCTGACAGATGAGTTTGGAGGAAGTCTTGTCTATGATCACATGGACTGGCTGAACAAAAGACTGGTAAGATACTCTATATATTAAACTGAATTATTTAAGGGGGGTGGTGGGAGACTAGGCCAAATAGTATGGTGTCCTGTGGGCCTATTTTTTTTTGAGGATAGATTTCTGTGTATCGAAAGCAGGGATTTGTAAGCGGTTTCTTGTCCTGCTTGCAGTTGTTTTAATTTGGCATTTTAATATGGTTTTAAATTGACCTTAAGCGTCACTTTGGATCGCTGTTTAAAGAATGTATCTGCACGTCTGCTCAGGTGTTTGAGAAATTCACCAAGGAGTCCACCTCCCTCCTGGATGAGTTGGCCGTCATCAACGAGAACGAGAAAGGAACTCAGCCGGACAAAGACCGGTAACCGCTGCTTCTGATTGGCTCAGAGCGTCACATGGCACGCTAGGGACTCGGGCACCTCATCAGAGAGGAGTTCGCTTTAAAGATGCACTGTCAGCTAAAGAGACTCGCTCAACGAGGGCAGAACTGAATGGGACAACACTTGCATTAAATTCTAATAGGCATATTCATGTTTTATTGAAACTCAGTAATGAGGCAGAATTTTGACCTACTTATATAGGTTGCCTTATGGTACCACAGTATGTGTTGAACTGCATAACAAATTTTTAAACAATATGTACATGGGTGAATGTTTTTTGATACTTATGTCGGGAACACTTGTATATGTTGTTTTTTTTTTCCCTGTAAGGCCTGCAGAATGTAACTTCCTGCCCTCGTTTGACCCTGAGACAGTCCTTCAGAATGGTAAGTGCTGTGATTTGGCATTATGGATGCATCATAAGTGCATTAACTCAGTTTTATGTGGATGGCTTTCAGGTCGGTTAAACATGATGGAACAAAAAGCGATTTGGTGATAGGATTTTAACTGCAGTGGGCAGTCCTGCCGACCCTCCCCAAACAGGCGGCGTAAATACACCGGTCCCTTTACAGTTTTATTTGCAGAGGACCGCTCGGCGCCCTGCTCAAACGTTTTTATTACGCTGGAGATATTTGTCCGGGGCTGGTGGTGGGAGGCCTGGCCGGGACAATAACAGGAGCAGTGTGTGAGACGCTCTGTGCCTGTCACTGCTCCTCCCACGCAGGAATGGCCCGATTCCTGCAGCCAATGGCGTGCAGAATGAGTCCGCGCAGCTGCTCCTTCGGTTATAGGAATAGCGGAGGCAGGAGGACGGACATGGTTTCAGGCATTAAATGTGGGGGGGAAAAAAAAACAGGCTTTTAAATGTATGGATTATGTGTTTTTTTTTTTTGGTCTGAGGGCATTGACCTCAGAAGCCTTCTGTACAAGTTTAATTTCACATTGAATTAATAAAAATGCTAATATGATATTGCATTTGACAGATAGATGCTCCTTGCAGGGATCATCTGTAATTGCTTGCTTGAAGAGGAGGAGCAGGGGTTATTTTCTGTACATTTAAATCAGTCTCTCCCTTAATGCCTCCGTCCTCACCTTCCCTCACTATCCTGACTTTCCCCTTCTCTCTCTCTCCTCTTCTGTTCCACTCTCTCCCCCCCTTCTCTCCCCCTCTCACTCCATCTCTCTCTCTCCCTCCTCCCCTCTCTCTCTATCTCTCTCTCTCTCTCTCTCTCTCTCCCCCCCTCTCTCCCTCCCTCTCTCTCTCTCTCTCTCTCTCTCTCTCTCTCTCTCCCTCTCCCTCTCTCTCTCTCTCCCCCTCTCTCTCTCTCTTTCTTTCTCTCCCTCTCTCCCCCCTCTCTCTCTCCCTCTCCCTCTCTCTCTCCCTCCCTCCCTCCCTCTGTTTCTCTCTCTTTCTCCCTCCCTCCCTCTGTTTCTCTCTCTTTCTCCCCCTCTTCCCTCCTTCTCTTGCCCCCCCCCGCCCCGCAGGACACGAGCTGCTATCTGAGCTGCAGCAGCGGCGGTTTAACGGCTCAGAGGGGGGTACGGCCTGGTCCCCGATGGACGACGAGCTGCTGGCCCAGCCGCAGGTGATGAAGCTGCTGGACTCCCTGAGGGAGCAGTACACCAGGTACCAGGAGGTGTGCAGGCAGCGCAGCAAGCGCACGCAGCTGGAGGAGATCCACACCAAGGTCATGCAGGTATGCGCAGCGCTGCGCACCGGTGCGCAGTCCAGGCGTAATAGGTGCAAGCAGAATGCAGCCGCTCGACTTGTCTGTAACGTCCTTAAAAACAGCTAAGTCACACCCAGCCTCACCTCACTTCATTGGCTTCCTGTTCTCACTCACAGCAAGTTCAAAACCTCGATGCTGGTGTACAGGACAGTGAATGCGACAGCCGCCTCAGTCCTGTCTTCCGTCCGTATGTTCCGGCCAGATCACTACACTTTGCAACCTTGGGGCAACTGACTATCCCCGCCCAGTGGGTTTGCTCCTCTCAGTCACTATACCTGTCTGCACTGGGCCCCCAGTGGTAGAGTGAACTTCCCGTGGGGCACAGCATAATTGTTGGCCATCTTTCAATGAAGACTGAAGGCCCACCTCGGTTGAACTTCAGTCCCCACCCCCTAGCACCTGCTACTTGTATTACTTGCCACTTATTTACTGGTAGTATCTAGATGAATGAATGTAATGAATATTATGATGTAGTGACATTGGTATGGTATATATGGTAGTGTATGTACTTGACTACCCTTAGTTTTCTAGGCTGTCTAGTTTCAGAGTAGCACAAGTTAACTTGTGGTATGGTTCGAACGATGATTTTGCTCACACTCACTGGTTGGACACTGTTGCTCATTCAGCTTGAATGGATACACTTCTGTTCTCTTGTGTTGAAAGCTGCTCTGGATAAGAGCATCTGCTAAACGAATGTAATGAAATGTAATGTAAAAGCAATCAACCAAAAGAGTGAAAGATCTTCCTGAAAATGTTTTCTTTTGCTGTCAGCAAGTGGTTCTAGGCTGGTGGTCCCTCCATCAGAGTCTGTTCAGTCATGGTCCTCTGGATGCTGCCAGTTTTCCTCCTGTGAATCTTAGGGGAATAGCCATAAAGAACAGATGCAACCAGAAATACCCCTGTGTACAGCCCAGGTTGAATGACATCCATTGTTTTCCTTCTCTGGAATGTTCTGTTTGATTTTCCGTTTGATATTTCACGCACATTCTAACTGAATTCTGACTGCCTATAAGTGCCAGTCCTCTGATGAAAATCTGCTCAGCTGTGTTTCGTGTGGATTTTGTTGGAATGAATTCTCGGTGAGCAGTGAATAACATCACTTGAATCTGAGCCATTGTGGAGCAGCAGTGTGTCGTGTGGCCTGTCTGTATTATATGGCATTCTCTGGCCTGTAACTTCATTGTGGCAGTGGAGGAGGGTGCTGAGGGTTTGATGGGTGTTTTGTCGCCATTATGTTTGAACGGCTGTAACAGCACCTGGTTCTGGCCTGGGCCTCCTGAGGCTGTCTCTGTGCTTGCCTCCACGGATTTGCTAAGAAGGGGAATTTCAATTTAGCCAAATAGCAGCAGGGAGATGAAGGGTTCTGTGTTAAAATGCTGCTGAGAAGTTGGGTTGAACCTGTTAACTGTGTCATGCTGAGTATTAGCTGAGTATCATTTTGAGTATTAGCTGAGGGGGTCTTAGACACTTGCCATCATGGAAGGCCTGTTGTCAGTTCTGGCCATGCTGACTTATTGGAGAAGACAGTTTTTAGGCATCTCTTATGCTTTATATTCACTGAATGTAAAGATGAAATCAATTTATAAAACTATAAACCTGACAAGAGGAATATCACTACATATTTCATGAGGCATTTGATTACAACTGATTTACATTTTTGTTTTCGGCAGGGTAATATATTTCGGTTCTGTAATATGTAGCCAGTATCCTGGGAACAGTTTTGAGGATGTCTGTTGCTATGGCGAAAGAGACGTTCCTCTGGGCCTTGAAAGATGTGATTGGCTGGAGATGTTTGGCTGGAAGTGTTTAACCTGTCTGTTATCCTGACTGGGAAATGGCACAGAGGGAGTAGTTTGTAGGTTGTGCTGCTCAGTCTTTTGGAGGGAGAATTGCCTCAAGCTGAGAGACTGTAGCGCCAAAACAACCCTGTCAACCCCAGCAGTGAACTATTACATTACACTAAACTTATGATTCAAGAAAACTTCCATTCTTCTTCATTCTTCATTCTTTCATTCTTCTTCTGGGAGGATGCAGCGGGTTCATTGTTTTGGGAAAACACTACTGTTGGGAAAACACTGAAATCTATCAACGTCAATCTTGTAAATAGAGACAACACAGCAGTGGTTACATACAATATCCAAGTGTCAAATTCTGTGTTTAAAAAGAGGGTAAAGCCTATTTCTTTAATTACCTCTGTTGTGCGGGGAATGCACTGTGTTTCACATTTGTTCTAATTTCACGCTGGCTTAATTATTTGCAGTTAGGCTCCCGCAGATCCCTCGGGGGGTGTGTGAGCAGTAATGAGGTGGACATTAATGAACGCCCTCTCGGGGTGCAGGTGGTGAATTGGCTGGAGGGGCCCGGCACGGAGCAGCTCCGCACGCAGTGGGGGATCGGAGACTCCATCAGGGCATCCCAGGCGCTGCAGCAGAAACACGAGGAGATCGAGAGCCAGCACAGCGTAAGCACCCGCCCCCTCGGCTCAGACCACGCCCCCTTTTCCTGTCAATCGGGATGACAATCAGGAATTTTTCAGCTGTTTGAACAGGGGAAGCTCTTGATATCTTGCGTCACACCCTGAGCATTTATTGGACTGTGCCTGGGGCAAATGCTTGTTTGGTCTGATGTAGCCAATCTGATGCGAAATCATAGATCAGGAGATACTGTGCAGGGTTGCTTATGTGTCCTGGTCTTAGGGGATGTGGTGTAGTGTGGTCTTTATCTTTTAATCACACTACCCTCCTGAACTGGAAGTAGTTGTTTAACTGGCTCTGCTTGATTTGTAATTAGATTAGAGTAGGTTATTGCTCAGGTTGAACGTAACCCTGCAGACAGATTAGCCACCCGGGACCCTGAGTGGAGACGGCTTTTGTACCTCTGCATAACTCTGGGCTGTGTTCAGACTCATGCAGAGACATTAAGCTAAAACAATGCAGTTGGGGAGCCAAAGTGAAACTGAGGCTGTGATCCGCAGCTGTATAATGTGGGACAGAGAGCCATTTGTGGAGTATGAAGATGAAAAACCCCTAAGTAGAGATGAGTTTGGAGTGCTTGGCTTTTCTTCCTGAGGCTTCCACACACTGCCTTCGTCAGTGGGAGGCAGATGGCAGCCAAGCACTGTTAGAGTCAGGAAGCTGTGATGAGTGATGGGACATTCCTCTGCGGCTCTGGGTCTGTCGGCATGGAGAGGCCTGACGAGGGCCGTCAGTGTGTGTGCGGTGCTGAGAGCGTGTGTGTTACAGGAGTGATAGCACTGTGTGCGACCGTGTTGGAGGCGTTTGTGTTGTGTGTTATCGTGCACGGCAGAGTGTCATTGTCTTTGGTGTGCATGATACTGAATGTTTTTGTGTATTACTGGAGTGTTTTGTGGTGTGTGTGTGTGTGTGTGTTGCAGGAGTGGTTTGTGGGTTGCGTGATGCTGAATGTGTGTGTTGCAGGAGTGGTTTGCGGTGTGTGTGTGTGTGTGTGTGTGGTTTGCGGTGTGTGTGTGTGTGTGTGTATTACAGGAGTGGTTTGCGGTGTGTGTGTGTGTGTGTGTGTGTTTGTGTGGTTTGCGGTGTGTGTGTGTATTACAGGAATGGTTTGTGGGTTGCGTGATGCTGAATGTGTGTGTTACAGGAGTGGTTTGCGGTGTGTGTGTGTGTGTGTGTGTGTGGTTTGCGGTGTGTGTGTGTGTGTGTGTGTATTACAGGAGTGGTTTGCGGTGTGTGTGTGTGTGTGTGTGTGTTTGTGTGGTTTGCGGTGTGTGTGTGTATTACAGGAATGGTTTGTGGGTTGCGTGATGCTGAATGTGTGTGTTGCAGGAGTGGTTTGCGGTGTGTGTGTGTGTGTGTGTGTGTGGTTTGCGGTGTGTGTGTGTGTGTGTGTATTACAGGAGTGGTTTGCGGTGTGTGTGTGTGTGTGTTTGTGTGGTTTGCGGTGTGTGTGTGTATTACAGGAATGGTTTGTGGGTTGCGTGATGCTGAATGTGTGTGTTACAGGAGTGGTTTGCGGTGTACGTGGAGCTGAACCAGCAGATCGCGGCCCTCCTGAGCGCGGGGGACGAGGAGGACCTGGTGGAGCTGAAGGGTCTGCAGCAGCAGCTGAGTGACGTGTGCTACAGGCAGGCCAGCCAGCTGGAGTTCAGACAGAACGTGCTGCAGTCTGCCCACGACTTCCACGGCACCGCCCAGGACGTACGTCACACCTGATACCCGCCACTTACAGCTGCATGTGGTAAATATGAGCACGTGGGCTGTGTGACATTGTCCTGTACCTGTCTGTGCCTCCACAGCTGTCCCAGCAGCTGGACGGCCTACTGGGCATGCTCTGTGCGGACGTGGCCCCGGCCGACGGAGCCGCCATCCAGCAGACGCTGAAGCACCTGGAGGAGAAGCTCAAGTGTGTGGGTGAGCAGGCCTTTCCTGTCTGTGTTTCAGCACCAGCCTGATAGTTGTTGTTGTGTCACGGCCAACTTCGAAAACAAGCAGACTCTGAATTTGTTCTGGCCCATTGAGCTGTCATAAATTCACAGCTTTCGAATGAATCAGAACCTGAGCGGAGCTGTGAGCCTCGCGCGTCGTAAATCTGCCTTCCTGTTTATCTGTACAGGTGCACATTTTTATCGCTGCTCGGAGCGAGGGGGACCGTTTGTCTTTTTATGAACTGCAAAGAGGATCTGTTGCCTGCTTTATATACGACCTAATACGGCCTTGCTGAACTTTTTCAGAGGGAACTCTACAAGGGCTGAGGGAGAAAGGACAGGTTCTGCTGGAGCAAATCTCCACTCAGACGTCCTGGTCGTACGGGAAGGACTTGACTATCGAAAACAAAGAGAATATCGATCACATCCAAAGCGTCATGGAAGACATGCAGCTGCGGAAACAAAGGTATGTCCATAGTCCTTGTTCTCTGGCATCCTGGCAGTCGTTGGCTGAGGAAAAATAATGGCATTTTAGTAAATGGGCCTGTTGGAGATTAGAGGCTGTTTAGTACATGATTCTTTTGGAGATTAGAGGCTGTTAAGTACACCGTTTTTTTTGTTCAGGTGTGAGGACATGGTGGATGTGAGGAGGCTGAAGATGCTGCAGATGGTCCAGCTTTTTAAGTGTGAGGAGGACGCAGTGCAGGTCAGAAAGTCCTGTCAATCAAAGCGCTGTCTGTCTGAATGAAAGGCCTGCTGCTTCTCATCCCCTGCTGTGCCTGACCTGGGCTGTGTGTGTGTGTGTGTGTGTGTGTGTGTGTGTGTGTGTGTGAGAGAGAGATCCTGAAAGAGTGGCAATGTGCGTGACCCTGAAAGAGAAGCTCTGCATCTTCTTTAACAGGCTGTGGAGTGGCTGGGTGAGCTTCTGGATGCTCTTCTGAAGACTCACGTCAGGCTAGGAGACGACGCACAAGAATCCAAAATCCTGCTGGAGAAACACAAAAAGTTTGTGGACGTGGCACAGGTAGGGCGCCCCGGTTCCCACACAGTACCGCACGCTGTGGCGTTCAGAGCGGCAGGCTCTGACGGTCACTCTCAGTCACTGACGGCCTACGTGTCCCTGTGTTGCCCGCGTCTCAGAGCACCTACGACTATGGCCGGCAGCTGCTGCAGGCCACGGTGGTGCTGTGCCAGTCGCTGCGCTGCACCACCCGCTCCTCCGGAGACACCCTGCCCCGCCTCAACCGCGTCTGGAAGCAGTTCAGCGTCACCTCCGAGGAGAGGGTGCAGAGGCTGGAGATGGCAGGCGTCTTCCACACTGCTGCCGAGAAGGTGGGCCCGGGCGGGGGGTGTGGGGCGCGTGTGGAGGGTGTGGGGGAAGGCATGTTGGGGGTGTGCGTGGGACATGGGGGGGGGGGGGGGGGGGGGGGGGGGGGGACTGGGGGGCATTTGGAGGGGTGACCATGTAGGGGGACACGCAGCTACCGGCCAGAGCGAGGGACAGGAGTAACCCCCCCCCCCCCACTGTGCCACTGGGCTGTGCTCCTTCCTCTCTCTGTTCAGAGGCTAATGCAGGCACTCTGGCATAGCCCGAAATTTCCTCTGACAGTTCTTCCAAAACTGAGGGTTGTCACTAACTCTAATTTACTAATCCATATTTCCTCCCTTTTTTATTGGTGACAGGCTTGATGATAGTTCTTATGTCATTAGATGAGATTATTGTCTTTTAGCAGACCCTGTCATCCAGAGTGACTTCCAAAGTGCTGTCGTACTTTATCTGCAACGGAAAACGGTCTTTGCTGGATTCAGTTAGACATCCATAGAAATAGACTCTGCTTTGACATCTTTTTCATACTATCCTTCAAGAACCAAAAATTCAGCACACATCAAAATCACGGATGCATGTCCGTAGATTTCAAAGGGGGTCTTGTGGTGTTAAATGTATTTTTTTATTGTAATTCGTTGGCAGTACGAAAATAAACTAGGCATGCTCAACCCTTTATGAAGGTGGTACAGGCATCACATGTGGTAATGTTACAGCCAAAGGTTTAACCATGTCTGTCTCACACCGATAAGTGAAACACTTCACATTCATCCTGGTGCTTTGATCGGTAAAAATGTGCTTTCAGGAACTGCAGGGTTTGTTGAATTCCTGTTATACCCATCAGCGGAGAGTGGGAGAGGAGTGTGTGAGGGAGAGCAGAAATCTGTCATCTCCACAAAGGAAGCACATAAATTATTTAAATACACCTCTTGTGTGGCACTTGGGTGTGACAGAGTGAGTTTTGTTCCAGCAAATTGTTGGGCATTAATTATTTGCTCCGTTTTCTGTTCATCGGTGGTGGGGACCTCCGTCCTCAGGTCCTGAAGGAGAACCAGGAGCAGGGCGATGTGGGCGTGGACTTTGAGGCGTACCAGGAGGTGGAGGCAGTCGGGAGGTCTCTGCTGGACAGACTAACAGTGCCTGTTGTTTTCCCTGATGGGTAAGAGCTTTGTAAATATCTGTGGGTGTTATCTCCCTATGTACAGCACCGTACGCCTGCAACTGCATACGGTCCACTAACATTCATCTGTCATTTTCCAAGCATCATTACATTACATTACTGTCAGTTAGCAGATGCTCTTACCCAATGTGACTTACATGCAGCAGGTTACAATTGTATCCATTCATACAGCTAGATATTTACAGAAGCAATTGTGGGTTAAGTACCTTGCCCAAGGGTACAGCAGCAGTGCCCTTGCAGGGAATCAAACCTGTAATCGTACAGTTCCAATCCCTGCTCCTTACTACTATGCCACACTGCTGTCCCTAGTATGACACGGAGGTCAAGTGTCAGCTCTGGTATTACCCTGTAGTATTTCCAAGTGACATCTGCCTGATGTCATTTGGTCCACATCATACATGTAGTGTCATCTGGGGCGCACGGCTGTTTTAACACGTCATTTTCTGTTATTGTTAAACATTACAGAAACGGACAAAAAACATTTAATTTCTTTTTGTTGTCTTGCTGAGCTTTCTCACACCCCTGGTCTTGACCGTAGGAGTGAGCAGTACTTTGGCAGCCCCAGTGACATGGCCTCGTCAGCCAAACACATCAGGGACAAAATTAAGCTGGTGGAGGTGAAGAGGATGCAGCAGGAAGTGGCGGAGCAGCAGGAGGAAGCGGAGCTCGAGACGGGCTCCCAGGACAGCTAATGTCGTCTCTCTGCCGCCCCGCTACAGAGGAGCCAGAGAACTCCCTAAAATACAGCACCGCGCCTGCCGCAAGTCCCAGCGCCCAACGCAGCCTGACCCTCGCAGGGGGTCGTTAGGTCCCTTCCATCTCAGTTGTGCTCCACCTTGCCAAGCCATATTAACATACTCCTGCTCAGCTACGGAGGGCTGCCCTGCTCCTGCTACCTTGCGTATAGGGAAGTGAGACTGAACGATTGCACTCAAGCGTTTCCTCCAAAGCTTTACTTCACCTGTCACCTGTCCTCAGCAGACAGGTGACCTCAGCGCCAGAGGTGTTTGTAGAGGTGTAGAATGTAGAGAGAGCACCATCTGTCCTTTTTTTCATATTTTGTGGTGCTGTAGAATTCCTAGGCCTTAGGTGAACTTCCTGTTTGTAGACAGTAAGCAATGTATTTTACATTTGCTTTTGTTAATTTGATTTTTTTAATACCTTCAGAGGTTGCTGCGTCTTTATTGTGGCAATACGCAAAGCTATCCCGAAGGCCTTTTATACAAGCGCAAACTGCCTAACCCACCGTTTTAGATATACAAGGACTCTACATTGTGCAGGTATGTAAACCATCTTATAAAAACGTTCAGATTACTGTGATAATTGTGCACCACAAAGGTACAATATAAACGCTAAGCTTTGAAATTCTAGACTGGAATTGTTAAAACTTGTTTTAATTAATAAGATATAAAACGGGAATTGTATTCCAGCCACTCATAATTGCTATTTTATAGTGTGAGCTTCTTGTGTCCTGAGGCATGATATTAAATTGTTAATACTATATTTATTTCTTGGTTTGTTCTGTTTGTAGTTTTAAGATATGCCTCTGGCAATTTTACATTTCCAATTAAAATTATGTATTTTATTCAGATCTGGGTCATAAAAATAAATGAACAAATGAGCAACAGCTTTGAAAGTGCTTTTTTAATTATGCCCCTTAAACTAGCATACGTAATGGGTAGATCCATAAACAAAGTGAAACGAAGGTCATACTCATTAATTAGTGCAGCAGTTTGACTACATACTTTTTATGGTATCTTTCTAATAACGATTTTTCCTTCTAGTTAAATTAAATGTGTTGATTATATGCCATTTTGCAAATGAAATCCAAGATTTCTAGACCTGAGCAAAACAGTGAACAAATGGTCAAATTATGGGGGATGGTCTGTTGAAGTATTTGGCCACTAGGTGATGCTAATGTGCCTTTTATTTGAATAAAAGAAGTTGCACGATGCTCATGCATAGAAATGCTGGATTTCCGATGCTGTGTTCAGTTCTTGCCTGCTTAAGACATGTTTGTTTATGAAGTGGTGTAAAACTGTTGTTTCATTTAACTGGAAGTGATGTGTGATGCATGGCAAACAGTGTGTAGAGAATTGCATAGCTCTCCTGTGCCAGGGCGGTGGGAAATTTGTAGCATTTAGATTTTCTAACGACTTTTAATTTGATCTTAACGAAGCTGCTGTTTGATTGTGAAAATGGCTGCATAATTACTGGTATTAAAATGGAGATTTACAAATAGATTTTTTTTCAAAGTGGCCTTCAGTTAGTATATATTGCTAATGATTTGCTTAGCAGAGGAATTTAGCTTATGAATAGACACTTAGGTTCTTCAGATCTTTAATACGTGCGTACTGGATGCTTGTAAAGTTATTAGTCGGTGGAGTATGACGGGCAGTCATGATGTATTAGTGACCCCCTGATCCACCTCGGTAGAGTTACTGCTGTAACAGAACATTTTATATCTGATTTCTGTGGAATACTGTACAACTTGTGCTTCTTTCCCCAGTGATCCTAATGTGGAGCCAACATCACTGTGTTATAAAATGCAGTGAAATCACAAATACAGACATACAACATGAAAAATGGGCTGTTTGGTGATTTTATAATTTGATATTTTTTCCACTTCAAGTTAACAATGCACATACTCCTAAAACCTTTCAAATAAACACATCAAGGCTAATGAGGCAATTATAGCTATGTGTAAAGTTTTTGAAAATTCACTTTTGTCTCTTCACAGGTTTTGGTCAGTGATTCTACCCCAGAAATGTAATGTATTCAATAGTAAAATAGAAGTTCTGCCAGACACAAATGGCAGATGCCAAAGCACAGAGTCTTGTGTACACTGACCTGTGACAGGTAAGAAAGTAGGAAATGATGCACACAGGGGACGGTGTGTAGCGGATGCTCCTACTTCCTCAACGCCTCCATTCTGAACGCGTCTGGTTTCTGTGCAACAGCAGTGCGTCTGCCGTCTGCTACTTCCAAACAAGGGTGTGCCGCAATATTGCCATTATTGCCTGCTAAATAACATGTGTCAGACTGGAGGAACAAGTATCAACTGTTGCAAAGTGCACAAAATAATACCATAATATCAGCTTCTGCTTGTACTGCCTTCAGTGGCCCTACCCTGAGTCACATGATCATGAACCATTAACACTCAGGATGGAAAACTTACATTTAGAACTGCGCTTTGGTTCAAACGGAAGCAAAAATCCAAGACGTCATCTATACAGTTCAAACGCACACACATAGACAGACAGAGGGCTGCTCAATTCAGCGTCTAAACTCACTGTTAAAGCGTGTTTTAATGGTGGACGTGAAAGCGGACATGTTCATCACATTTCAACAGTGTGTTACATAGCAGTAGTAAGACAGGCATGCCGAAGCTTAAGAGCAACCCGAGTGATCTCGCCTACAAGCCTACAAGGCAGAGCCTTGGCCCAGCTACCACTGCTTCTACTGGGACTGTGTTTAAAATACAGAGGGGGAAACTCCCAGCTGAGTTTCACCGCGATGAATAGTAATCATAAATGTGCTACACAACGTATACATATCCTTCTGGAATATTGATACATTAAAAAAAATCTTGGAAGAATATTAAAATAAGTATTTTTTACATTATTTAAAGTGCAAAGGAATCCTTCTACAGGAAATAACACAGTACTTCCCATAATACCAGTAACGCAACGCGGACGACTGCACAGCAGTGTGAATTAAAGGCTGAGATCACATGATTCAGAAGGGCGGGGCGTCCAGGTCAGGCGTGGCCCTGGGACCGACGCCCGCCTCCTCTGGGATGGCCGATGTGGGGTCTCCGTTCACCATGGCTTTGGAGCACAGCGAGGTCCCTGACGGCGAGACAGAAATAACGTCACTGATCCGCCTTTAAAAGGGGGCATTCAGGTGGCAGGCAGTTACTGAGGAGAGGAAAGCTCAACTAACAGCTGTTTTTGTAGGACAACAGACTGTTGGACATTTGTTATCCTCACTTTTAATCAATTTCATCTTAAGTTTTATCTAAGAGTAGTATTCCAACGTTTAGTATTCCACAGTATTAGTTGTCCCAAGAAACAGCCCCTCGACACAATGCAGGCGACAGATACGTGATAGTACTGATACTGCATACGGCACAAGAAGGGACCCATTTTCCTCTGAACTACTTCTGAACAAGCAAACCCATAGAAAGACCTCTCATCCATTCTAGGAACATTTCAAATAACAGCACTAACCAAATATAATGTAAATATAGTATGAACACTCTCATGCTGCTCCACTGAAAACTGCTTACTGACAGCACCTTTTCACACTGGCATTTTCAATCAGGCAGGGCAGGAAGTGAACGTCTAAACAGGATGCCTAATTAGGTCTGATTTTAAGACAGATATCACTTCAGCAGAGCATGTGCACAGCTCACGTGTGTAAAAAAAAAAAAAAAAGTTTTTAAAGTTTCAGAAGCAGCAACTCTGTGTGAAAGCACCAAACAGGAGAGATGTGCCATGTGTTTTCCAACAGTGAGAACAACATTTCCAAACTGTGCCAGTAACAGACCACAAAACATTGACGATATGCCTGGCTTTGTACTGCTGTGGTGCATTCTGGGTAGACACACCCACTCCAGCCATTTTCTGCCTTTCTGCATCTGTGCTCACCTGACTGAAGTTCAGTGCTTTTAATCTGCATAATCTCGTGAATATGCTGTATAGCGCAGAAGGTCAGCAATAGAGGGTAACTCACGGTCCGTTTCCTCAGCGCAAGCATCACCGTGGGGCTCTGTGTCTGAGTAAGTCCGGGCTCGTCTCTGTGATATCCTCTGGAGTGAAGACAAGCTCTCCTTTGGCGAGTGGCTTGTCCTGAGAGTAGATGTGTTTATTTTATCAAACTGCACAAGTCACAGCATGAGATAGTATCTATTTTAAATCACAATTAGAAAAATGCAAAGAAAACAAATTAAAACCCCCACAAACCATTTGTAAATTGTAAGTTAGAGTTGTACAGTACAAATGCAGAGGTGAACTAATGAGAAAGTATATTGTGGAGAAGCAGACAAATTACAAAGCAATTCTCCTGCAAAATGAGAAACTTGCCATCTAATATCAGAGCTACCAGAGAACAAGAGGAAATAAATGTCTCTTGTAATGGCTCTTAAAGGTGTAACAACGTAATTTAATCAACACTGAATCATCACTTTGCTCTCTGTGAAATTACCAAGAATGCACCGTGGGACATTTTTCGGTGCCACTTTGATAAGGCGTGCAGTCGTACCTGTCAAAGCTGTAGGTTCCCGGATGACTGATGGAACGTTTCATCTGAAAATGTAAAAGGGAAATAACACCTTCACACATTGTGGTGTATACTGAAAAACATTACAGAAATAACACCTTTACACACTGTGGTGTGTACTGAGAAACATTACAGAAATAACACCTTTACATACTGAGAAACATTACAGAAAGCAGTAACCGGCAAGCAAAGGAACAACATACACATAAAAAATCAATTTAGTATTTTCATACTAATCACACATCATAATTACTGTCCCTAAAATATATTTTTACAATCAATTTAGCAGCTCTGCCAGCCTAACGTATCTGCCATGCTAACAGGATGCTGTGAGAGAAGTGAGCAAGGGAGACACGTCTCCTGTACACTGACACACTCGTAGTAATACTCTACCCGAACCATGTGCACAGGAGACGAGGACACCGGGGCGATGACGGAGCCTGGCACGTTAGACTGGAACATCTCGGGCTTGAACTTGGCATTTGCAATTTTCATACATTCTTCCAGTGTTTTAATAAACGTATTGCAAGTGGCACTCAGTAAAGAGGAGGCGTCGTTTATGGTCTGAAAGAGAGAGAGAACAAACCGTGCTCATGAAACATTATGAACGTATCACAGCAGGTTAGTGGTGATGGCAAAAGATCAATCTTTCAGCTGGTAATATTTTGGATCCTGGAAAACACTAACATGGCCCTCGTGATACACAGACTAGAAGCTGAAACACAAACCGTGCAAACAAACAGTTCAATTTCAAATAGGTAAGTCTGTGACGTGAAGACTGACAAATCCTTCACTGAGGACATCTTACATTTTGTCCACATCTGCATTGTCATGTCCCTTGGCTCCATAATGTACCCTTGAACTCAACAGACTATCTGACCTGATTTAAGTTACTCTTGCTCGGAGCAAGTATCCAATATGGCTGTCAATATGGCTCAGTTTCTCCTAACAGCTTGGTTGTGAGTGTGTACTGGAATGCATGTATCCAACATGGCTGAGGAAGCACACGACTGAACTATGTAAGGAGCAGACGTACAATGAGAACTGAACTCATGATAAAGTGACGCATTCGGCACCTGCTGAGATGCTTCTTACAGCAGGTGACAGCAGTATGAGGCTGACATGTTTACTGCCAAAATGGCTGACATGTGTTTACCGCCAAAATGAAAACTGCAATGATGCCTGTTTACTGAGTAACGTCAGCGTTTTTAACTCATTCATCACAACGCAGCTCTCTAAAGGACTGCACTGTGGAGGCAAATAGGGCATTGGTTTATATAGACCAGTCTGCCTTTGATAATAACAACACATACCAATGTGTACCAACCACAGTGAATATGATTACTTAATATGGTAAAGGAACTGAAAGCTGTACAAGCTCACAGAGGCCTGGTGGATTGGTAGGAGGTGCAAACGTAGTGAGGACATGAGGAAGCACTTGCAAACGGAAACCCGTGCTACATTACTGGGTTCCCCCGGTCGCAGACATGTAATGACACAGCCCAGAATCCATCTTACAAGCTCTGGGCTGTAGGCTTTAGTCTGTGTTTTCTCCAAACACAGACTAAAGCTTTCGGTTCCTTTACCAAGGGCAGCCGTGTGGCGTAGTGCTAATCAGTAGGGCTTGTAACCGCAAGGATACCGGTTCAACTGGCTGCTAGGTTGGGTGATATTATCCTGTTAAGACCAGGCCCAGGAACGCCAACATGTGTCCCCCCCTGTGGCATCCTGCTGCTTCTGCCTTACCTCCGTGCTGGATGTGGAGTGGTCTGCTTCTTCATCTACAGATTTCTGTATCGTGTGAACCTGCTGCATGAGCAAGTCACAGTAGAGTCGCAGTTCAGACATCTTTGTTTTCAGAGTCTCTGTGGTTTCTGTAATTTCTGTAAAAACGGGGGATTGTGAGATTCACTGAAATGTGAGAAACCTGTCTTCTTTTCTTAATCCTTAAATGAATGGGGATCATTTTATGTAGACAATAATACACTTCTCTTTCTCTCGCTCTGTCTATTGCAACTTGATGTGATGCTATGCAGTACGGATTTGAAGATAAAACAATGTTTGACATCACACCCCTCATAAATTTTCACAAATCAAAAGCAAAAACCCAAGGAGTGCTATGTAAACACGCGGCCGTTCATCAATTACGTGTAGTAAAATATTTACACTATTACCAGTAATGTCGCTATCTTTACCTTTCTCTTTTTTCGTTCTGGTGTCAATCAAACACGCTTTAGAACTTCCGAGGACCACCAGCCACTTCTGCCTCTCCGCGGCGTTCACTGCCTTCAGGTAGAAGTGCTGCTCTCCGGGAATGATCAGCTCCAGCCTGGTATTGTCAGTCGGGTGAACTGGTGATAAAAACCAAGGAGGAAACGTTCAGTCACCAAAATATGCCATGGATCAAAAACGATCAGGCAGGCATCTAGTTAACACTGGGGTATGTGCTAATTCTGTTCGATCACTAGGTCAATGGGCCACACAAAGCATAAATTAATGATATGATGTAGTTCACATTAACTTGGACTAACCAAGGTTAGTGCCTTACACCATTAACTTAATCTTACCTTTAATTTCACACACGGACATTTTAATACTCCCTTTGCTCCCTTTACGGACGTCATCCTGAGAGTCGTAATAGGACAGAATGCCATTCCCCAACACAAACCAGCGTGGCTGCCACCCTGAAACACAACGCGTAACGTTAGCTGCAAAATCTGACATGCAGTTTGAAAAGGCGAACCATTTTTGACAGAGTGGCTTCCATCACCCATCTTAATTCTTTTGCCATCAATGTAGCTGCTAACACGGCACAGAAGTTGGGAGGAATGTATTAATGCAGACCTGGGTATCTAGGAAGGCATCACAGCTATACCACTGTATGATGAGCTGTCTGATTATCTAGCTAGGTATTCAGCAGTCTCGGCCGATCAAAACATATACAAAGATAGTCAGCTTCGTAGCAGCGTTAGCTAGTTAGCAAATTAGCCTGCTAACTAGCTAACGCTTGCTATCAACAACTGGCTGACCAACTAGCGATCCACTACGCTAGCATGGTCATGTAACCAGACGCCGTTTAGCTGGCTAGCTTGCTGGCTGCACAACCTAAATGCTGCTCTCCAGTGAAAATAATGTGAAACAATAACATTTTAATAATAAAAGCATATTTACCAGTGATGTAATTTGTCCATTTGTACAGAACTCCTTCCATAATTTAAATGCGCTTCGCTAACGCAAGCCCCCTACTACCCCCAAAGTTACCGTCACAAGATGTTATCGTTAGCTAGCTAGCTAGCCGGTGAGCTAATATTGGAAATTATTTTCTAAAAATCTACATCCCTAAAATGCATAATAAATATTAAATACGCGACACACGACGAACATTCTGAATAGCGACTGGCTGTGGCACGGTGCTGCTCATAAGAGTCTTATCGTTTATTAGCCTTAGTCTTCGTTTTGAGGAACTAGCTAGCTAGCTACAGCTAGTAAATTACATCATCACTTGGCTAATCTAGCGATGTAGCATGCTAGCTAACTAGAAGCTAGCTAGCTGGGTAGCTAGTTAACTCTCCCGCATTCTTGTTTCGCATTGACCCTGACATGTTGTTAACTTCCTGTATGACTGTGACGTTGGTATTTGATTGACAACCATTTAAGCCAATACAACAAGAAGAGGGCGGTCCTTGCAATTAAAGGGGATGTGTTCATTTCCACTCACCTTATGACTACTTTACTCCTGTTAAAGTTCCAACACAAAACACTGTCAGAGTTAGAAGACACTTGCAAAGATAGGTCTGCAATTAAAATTATGGATATCAAAATGGATCCAAGTTACAGTACACAATCTAGGCCACGTTAGTTCAGAAAAACTTGACAAGCAGCGTTTCAAAACAGAGCTGTTCAGTGTTTCCCAAAAATCTTCAATAAATTCTTCCTAAATTCTGTGGCCATGTGTTTTTTCACCTTACCCTCTGAACCCACCCGGGCCTTTCAGTCTGTCTGTCACATCCAAATGTAAAATCTGAGAAGGACGACAAAAATAAATTTTATATTGTTACAGTACTGCATTACCTTCTGTAAAATAATCACACCTGTAGCACTTGCTGTAAGCAATGCACAAGCATAAAGCATATAAGTGTATAAGTAATCATACACACACCTCTTCTGTAAGGTATATTTTTAATCTTTCCTTTTTCGACTGCTGTACATCATATAACATGAAGGACAAAGATGTATTATTCTGTTACAGTCTGTGATGTGATCATGTGATACTTTGATGCCAGAGTTTTCAGGCAGAAAGTGTAGAAAGGGGTGTACATATGGAGAGATTCCTGCAGGTCATTACTGCCTGTTATGATCTAATTTTAAAAAGGTGGCTCTGAGTTTGCTAACCTGCAGACAATAATATGTGCTAACATGCTAGCTGGCCTCCAGAATACTACACAATCACATGCCTTTAGTTTCTGTTTTTAATCTGAATCGCCACAGTAAGTTTAGAATTGGAGGAATGGAGGAATTTTTATCTGATCCACATGAGCTGTGGTAACAACACTTGGCCTGTTCCATTCTACACTGTAAAATGAATGGAAATTACGAGCAAAGCCAACTGGGAAAGAGATTTCAAGGGTTCAACGACTGGAAATTACCCCCATGTCTTTACTGGTTGGTCTGGAAAACCCTTCAGTATTTCAAAATAAATAAATAAATAAATAAAAAGAAAAGTTTCAACCAATACAATGGTCTATTTTTGTAGGAAGGTGGCGTTTACAGTGACCACATCCCACCTTACAGAAGCCAGAATTCCTTGAACCATAAATTTAAATATGGTTACATCTCCAGGAGGCTCTTGTGAATGGAAAGTGTATTAAAGTATGAAATTCTTCATTTAACCACTAAGTAGTGCCTTAAGTGACAAGCACATTTTAATTCAGTTTCTGAAAGTTTAAATTATACAATACTGACAGACCTGCCTGCTTACTTACCCACCAAGCAAATGACGTATGAAAAACTGACTGAAAACAAAATTAAGAAGTTACACATACTGCAACACAGCAACTACCCAACTGCTTAGCCAATTACTCCATTAATAAATGAATGAATCGAGCAATTCTTCCTAAAGTGAGTGAAGAACGGCACCCAGGCACATAGCTTCAGCAGGGACACTAAGCTCTCAGGGACTGGCTTCCTACAAGCCTTTGAACAATGGTCTCCCACTAAATGAACATTTATACTTACTGTATAACACAACTGAGCAAAACTGTGGCTTTCCCTTGGAACCCTGAGTTCTGCTAGCACAGACTCCTAAATTGAATCTTTCCATATGCACTGCAGGAAACACACAATATTATATCTCCATTGATGGTTTTATTGGTGGTTTACTGTAAGTCATTTGTAGTGTAAATCACTTGTAAGTCGCTTTGGGTAAAAGCCAAAGGAATAAATGTAAATGTAAATGTAACTGTACATTAGCTACCTGGCTAGTAACAGTCAAGGAACAATAAAAACTTCAAAACTGATACAAAATGAACACAAATTAGTGTAAATTAAAGGCTGAATTCTTGGAAAATAAATCAAATAAGGTAATACAGTATATTGTGTGTGACGTTGCTTTGCATTGGATATGCAATAGGGGCAGATATTAATATTAATTTCAGACTTTTTTGAAGTGAATTACTAAAGCTGCATTTGACAAAAAGACCCATCGTGACTTCAAACACCTTTTTGTATCTCTTTATCCATGAACTGAATATTAGTGATGCTTTTATAAACACATATATCCCTTTTCAAATCCTGCTTTCTGGATGCATATAGCTTCCAAACATGAATCATTTCCATATTTATTTCTGCCTCGACACAATGCACACGTCAATTTTTAATACTCTGGGGGTCCTCCATCTCAGTCTCTTGTCCCAATTGTCCCAAATATCTCTTTTACAAACGTTTTAAACCAAGAAACTAACCATCAGATTGTCTGAGTACAACCCCTGCAATCTGGTTAGGTTTTAATGTCTAACTCACTTCATGGGGTAGAGGCACAGGGTAAACCTTGGGTTCATGTGCGGTCTGACATGCTTGTGTCAGTCTGAGGAGTTTCTGACGCAGCCATATTAAATCACTGTCCTCTATTTCTGATGCCTGACATGAGGCACAGGTCAATACACAGGGACCCCTGGGAATGTCAGAGGTGTGGGTGTTGATGCTGGTCTGAAATCTCTGTCTCAGGTGACTGTTAGAGATGCTTTTTATTCTAGCTTGCCACTTGCTTGTACAAATTTGAGTGTGGGAGTTATTTGCTTATCTTGCCATTACTTTGCTATCGTGTAGCTGGCACTATTGTGCAGAGCAACTTACATAGGTTACAATTTTTTTTTTTTTTTACAAGTTATCCATTTTTTCTAGTTGAGGCAAGTACTGAGGCGTTTAAGTACCTTGCCCAGCGGTGGAGCAACAGTGGCCCAGCAGGGGATCAAACCGCCAACCTTTGGGTTGCTAACCCTGCTCCTTACCACTATGCTATGCTCTCGCCCTTCAAAGAACAAAGGAAATCAACTTTGCATAATTGTCATTTAGCAGACACTCTTATCCAGAGATACTTACATAGGTTACGGTTTTACATGTTATCCATTTACGCAGCTGGATATTTGCTGAGGAGATTCTGGGTTAGGTACCTTGCTCGAGGGTACAGCAGCTGTGCCCCAGTACAGTCACAAGCCCTGCTCCTTACTACTATGCTACACTGCTACACCTTAAATGACAGAAGAACAGAACACTGATATGACTGAGAGGCTTGTTTGCTTCCTTTGGACTGGAGGCCGGATAAGAATGTTGCTGCCTCATTCCCTTCCCACTTCTTGGCTGTTGCAGACAATTTTCTAAAAACATTGCTATCTAAATTTAAGCATCTGAAAAATGTTTTGCTGACCCTTGACAGGTTCTGTAACGCTAGTACCTAAGTAGCAGGCTAGGTGGAGCTCTTACACCATGAGTACAGTGCTGTGAATATGACACTCTGCAGAACAGTTGGTCTGGTCCTGTCTCCAGGGGTTCTATTTTCTGTTAGTACTTTTCCTTTAATTATTTCAATTAGCTTCATTACTTAAACACCCATAAATGTGTAACTGTCTAGAAACAGCAGTTAGGTTGCCAAAAGCCATAAATACTTTAGCTTTGTTGTCATACTGCAATTCAGACACTTTGGGGGTTTGGAGAATTAAATGCACAATGCACACTAAAAGTCCTTTTTAGTGCTAAGATTTGAGTTAAGTTGGGTGTATTTATTTGCCACAAAGAACCATTGATTCTTCTGTGAAAGGTAAAAGGTCATCAGTTTACTGGGTGTTTGTAAGGATCTCCCACACAGCAACCTGGAATGTCCTGGTCTGGGTGATAGCGGAGCCGTCTGCAGTGCTTACAAGCACGAGGGAAAAACTTGATCAGGGTATCGTGTGGAAGTCTGGTAGACAGATTACAGAAGACCGCTGAGGTGTGGCCATGTTACAGTTAGACACATGGAAGGAACCCGCAGCGAATCGGTCAAGGGTCCAATCCAAGACACTGTATGTCTTTAATAACTGTGATGGGCTACAAGGCATTCCTCTGAGTAAAACAAAAATGATTACAGACTTTGAAAACAGATTTCGAGGTTGAAATTATTGATAAACAACATGAACAACACATTCCACAAAACCCAGGTGTTCTCATAAGCAGAATACTGAATACAAAAGAAAAACAAAGAGGCATGATTTCCTCCTGTGAAATATTTCACTTTGATATGCAGCATTTATTGACTGAAACAGACTACATTTACATGTGCGAGCCACAGATGTCTGCTGAAAGAAATATGAATGCAGACCCCTGACTTTGGACCTTCTGCTACATTACTGCACTCTGTTTGACCTGGTTTTCTTTTTTTGGTAAGAAAGGAGCAGTTGGAAAAGGTCCCCACTGACTTGAACGACTTCCTGCTTTAGTCTCGTTGGTGTTTCAGAGGCAGCTGGAGCAGGAGATGTCCTCCCACTAAAGACCAAAGTGTTCTTTTCAACCCAGCATTTCAGGATTGATGAATGTATTTAGACAAACTGAATCCCTGCCTTTCCACTATGCCGACCAAGTTGGGATGTGACGTAAACCATGTGTTTCTGAAAAGAGCCAGACAGGACGGAGCTGAAAAAAAGAAAGAAGTAGACATGGGTGAACCCTAAAGGTATTCATTAAGCTCCTCGTGGGTTGGGGATTCATGTAAATCAAAACAAACGAGAGAAGCCTCCCTTAAAAATATCTAAAATAAAAAATGAGATTATATCGTGGATGCACTCAAGTGTTCTGTGTATGCACAGCCATGCTTTTACTTTGCTTTTCAAACCACTGCAGGTGACAGTTTTAGTCTTAAGTTTTTATTAAATGTTTAAAAATAGGTAAGAACAGATTACACCACACCCCCTATCTCCTCACTCAGCACGCGCGCGTGCACACATACACACACACGCACACGCAAACACATATACACACACACACGCACACACACACACTCTTGCAGCAGTTACACTGGGTCCCTCTGGCTGTGGTGCTGTTTCCTGCGGACTGCCTCAGCTGGCCCTCGTCATTTGTCCTTTAGGATGTAAATACTGGTTGGCTGCCAGATTTTGACTGATATTCGGCAGTGTTTCCCTGGGGCTACGGCCACACGGAACTGTTGCCGGTGTGATTACAGGCCTCTCGGCAGAGTGCTGGTTAAAGACCACCAGAAAAGTAGCACTGTAAAAGCTGATAATCCTTTTCACACCAAATGTGTTTCCCAGGGTTTTTTTTTTTTGTTCTGTTGGTTTCTTCCTCTTTATCGTTACATTTCAAAAAGGAAAACCAAAGACAAAAAAAAGACATTTAGAAAGTTCAGTGTCCTAGGAGGTGATTTTTATTTTGCACTGTAGAGTTCCATTTTGAGTAGGATGGGTTAATGTGTCAGTTTACAGTTTTTATAAATCAAACCTACAGACTGTCTGATTCAGGCCTCAGACACTCCCCTACGGCCTAACAGAGTGTCTTTGTCCCTTTATGAAACGCATGTATTGTGCTAGAATGATGCTTCACTGAGACTGTAACAGAGACATCCCCAAAACATAGGCTGTTAATGCCAAGCCCTCAGTTTTGTTCATGTGAAAAATGTGTAACAAGGAATTTCCACTGTTCTCAGTCAGGCAAAAATGCAAAAATGACAAAAAGAGCCTGTCTGACATGGTACTGCTGTTTGGATTCTCTGAATGCTGGGGACCCAGTGAAATGGCTAACATTTTAAAGACCAAAGAAAAGGACTGGAGATGTACTCTATATGTATGAGATACTAATTATAACTGAGCTACAAATAAATGATAACTTTCTGAGAGTCATTTCCATCAAGATTTTAAATTCTAAAGCAACTTAGAAACAACTTAAAGTGAACTGCCCACTGGTAGATAAACTATAGATAGGCAAAGTCCCATTAGGGATTCCAATTAGGTATGTGTATGCACTTAGTGCTAGTCATGTTTGAAAGACAGGCCCATAACCTCATTTTGTGTTCATTTCATCAACAATTTATTTTTCCAAGACATTTTGGAAGCAAAGGCTGAGGAGAAACTTGCCTGAGCTGGAAAAAAAATGTCGAAAGAGGCCAAGGCTGACAGTCTGAGGGGAAGTTGGCAGAGAAAACTGTGGAAATGTGCAGATGCTGAAAAACATGCCCCCTGGGATCTGAGTCGACTTGATCTAAATATTTAAGAGGAACTGCTCAGGGACACGAGCTGCTCTCGTTGTTCTAGCCGTTGAACTGGCACAATGTAAAACTTCTGCGACAGAAAACCTTTTCAACTGAACTATGCGGATCCATAAAATAAAACCTTTTGGATGGTCTCGTATGAAGGCGGCCCGATCCAGCCCCACTACCATAACGTGCTTTCTTTTTCTTAATGAAGCCTGGCACAGATACAATAATGTCAGAGAATGTTTTTTTTTTTCTAAAAAACTTCCCAGCGTGTCCAGGGGTGATGGCTGAAGTGGACGTTTGAGGAAAGGCAGGATTGTGAGGAGAGAGGGAGGAGAATTAGGAGAAAGCACACACACATACACACACACCCATGGCCACACATACACACAGACACACACACACACCCATGCACACACATAAAAAAAGTAATCATTTTCTCCCTGAATTGCCATGGAGACCACTCCGGCACCATTTTAGATTTTTCGGTGCTGTGTCACAGCACAGGGTAATAACAATTGAGTCTTATTTGGCATTCCGTGACTATAAAGACAGATACTCACTGAAGAAGTTCTGGAGCAAGAGAAACAAACCACATCAGACGGGCGAGCCATCTCAGCGGGAGAGAGAGCGGGGCAAACCACACAAAGCAGACGGGCCACAACACACAACACAATAACACGCACATCCACAGAGTCCCACATCACCAGCGCAGCCAAAGGAATCTGTTTCAGAAGTCTTTGATTGCACCCAAGACGACATGAAGCCCCAGCCTCTAACTGCAGAGCACAGATCCAACTGTAGAGGCCACTGTAACTCCCTGGAAAGGACAGGTTTTTGAACATCTTCCATTTACACAGAACTACTGCTACCCACAAACAAGCTGTTTCTGATTCCTTTTCCTTTTAAATGCACGGACGCTGACGTGTCCTCAGCGTGTTTATTCCAAAAAAGACCGACCAATAACGCCTGGAGCTTTCTGGAATCAGCAACGAGACGACTATCATGCAATGCAATGCATCTACACTTCTTAAATGAGTAGTGGCAGTTTTAAAAAAAAAAAAGTGTGACAGACCATCCCCTCCATAAAGCAAAACGTTCATTTTTCCGCCATGAGAATCGGAAGGAAAGGTTAAGCTAACACGTACGGTAGGTGTCTGTTGCTTTACGAGGGGGCCGTTGTGTCACATGTGGCCCCTATATCAGGCCGGCCCATTCTACCCTGACAGGGCTCCCTTTTTATTACGGAGGCAGTATAAAGAGCCAACTCCTGTATAAACACGTATCCAGACTTGTTTACACTAGGGGAGAAAAATGCAGGAGGGCTCTGGGTAAATACAGATCTGGGTTCTGCTAGGGTGGACTTTTACTGCCCTTGTGCACATGTGCGTCTGTGTGTCTAAATCGGAGCAAAGTGTGTCTGACACAGCGAGACATGCAAAACTCACTGGTAACTTCATGCTTTTTGTGATGGGGAAAACGTGTACAGATGATACTGTATCAGGAGAACGATAGCCCGGTATGCACGCTAAATGCATTAGCAAGTATTTATGTTACTTACCAATTTTAGTGCTGATGCTGAGCAAATTGAACTTAATGACAAGCACATTTGATTCAATGTCACTTTTAACCACCTACACTTATATTTTTAATCAAGTAATATGTGTTTTTCAAAGAAATGCAACCCTAAGCCTACGTCTAAATATCCTATTTCACTGACAGCTTTACTGCTGTGATAACGTTAGACCAAATTATGGGAATCAAACGCTTTTCCAAAGCACTTTTGGATAATTTTGTAAGGCAATGGGGATATCTGGATGTAATTTGACAGTGTAAAAATTGCTTAATTTTAATTGTGTCTTTACATAACTATCCAAAAGTACTTTGGATATGATCAGAAAATATAACAAACAAAGCACATTGGAATAAAACACTGTTTGTACTCATGTGAATAAAGTAAAAAGTGTAATATTTATTTAATCTGTAAAGTCATTCATCAGAGTCTGCGATAAGAGCTATGTGAAAGACTATTAGACCTATTTATATCTATTACCTTATTCTGATTTCCTGCTTGCCAAACCTCCCCTTTAATTCTCACATGTTTGTGTGAACGGGCTAATCTCTGGAAGATGAAAGATTTATCTTCAATGCACAGTACACTTTCACATGTCCAAGAATATTCTGTCAGAGCAGGCTATCTTGACGTGGCTTGTCTGTAGTGTTTCAGCCTAGTGCTTTAGCAGATGTCATATCTTAAGAACATCCCCAGGTGATATCTGTTATTCCGAATGAATGTGAGATGAATGAAGTGACATTCTGTTGTCCCAGGGAAAATTACAAAAATAAATAAAACAAGCAACAACAAAAAACTGAACTGAAAGAAACTAGCAGGACTAAACTAAATATTTTACACACTTTCTGAGTTTTTAAAATACTGCATGTTTGAATGGAATCTTCAAACAATTATCATTGCAACATTTAAAATCTACCCCTCACATCAAATTATGGTTTACTATTTTTAATTAATGCAAATTTACAGTACATGAAACAGCTTGAGTCCTGTACATACAGATAGTATAGATACTTCCTATATGGTGTGGTGTTGAAATCAGTAGGGTATAGGCCCTGACTTGTAGGTATGCTCTGGTGAAAGTGATCCCTTCTTGTCATGACAATACAGGGATTAATGGGCGCTGTTTCTGCAAATTTGCACGGCTAAGGTATCACCTGTAGGCAGGAACACAGTTATCGGTCAGTGTTGTTTATATTACAGATCAAGCGTTACAGTTTCAATAGCTCTTGTTGCTGTTGGGACTTGTCAGAACATAGCTTTTCTTGGTGGGTGAATCCACCATCATTTAAATACAAGAGTCTACCCACAACCACATCTGCGATAACTTTTCACCTTAAGAAACTTTCTTAGATTTGTTATTGATCCTGCTGCAGTGACATGCTTTTAATTTTATTTTTCAAAGTCAACTAAGTTTTTTTTTTTAATGAAATGCATTTATGCAGAAACATGAACCACGAGAAACAGAAAACATCTTTTATGTTCCTGCTTCACGGGGAGGACTTTTGTTGAATGTGCTGAGGATATGAGATTCCTGGGAAATTCTGATGAATTTGGAAGTACAGCCAATGATTCCCTGCTCAAATAAGCAAGAAACAACATTTGTTTTATGTTTTACAGAGCTCAATGGATAACTCACCTTGGAACATACATGTACTAAGCAGATTATTTTGTGCAATGTGAAAAAATAATGCTATGACCTAGATAACTGATTTCAGGTTCATTTTGATTTAAAATCATAGGCTGATGAAACCATAGAGACATGATACTGCCTGATACTGTGGTTTATCATTGTTAAAGGACTCCTGGAAGTGACTCGATGCTGTGATGTGTATTACCATGTCAGATATGGCTGGTATATCGTCAGACTCACCCTCCAGATGCCGCCCAAACCTCACCTTCATCCTCCACACCTGTGGTCACCCCACTGGGGGCTGGCTGAAAATGGCCAGGTGTCCACGATCCCTGTGCCAGGACTGAATCACAAGCTGAATTCCACAAATTTGGTGTCACTTTTTTGCTTCAGATTTTCAAGCACATTTGGCTGTGGCTTCAAAAACCTTCCCATTACACATAATGCAGAACAAATAGAAATAGGCTTACCAATATTTCAATGTATGTAATCTACGTATTACAGTCCATGTAATCACTGTATTGTGATGACTGACCAAAAAAAAAAAAAAAACAACAATTACTGTGTGAATGAACAAATTATTGTAATTATTTTGAGTGTTCGCTGGTAAGACTGAAATTATGTCTCAGGTTTGTATGCGATCTTTGTCTGCCAGCTAACTGAAATCTTTGTCCACACCCAAAATCTGTTGCACACTTGAATATGCGTGTGTTTTTCTCTACAGCACCAGAAGGCAATGTTACATTCTATCTGATAAACCGCCTCTAAATTGTAACCACGGGGCCGAGCTTCCCATCTGACAGCCACACAAAAAGCAAATTGTATAAAAACTGAACCGCGTCCAAGAGAGAGTCCTGCGCTAAGCCATCTTAATGAGAGAGGTGTCTGCATACAGCTGTGTTTAGCAGGGACCGACACTAGAGTTCAGAACAGGAACTAACATGTAGCTATTCAATCCAGCTCTCTGCAAATCAGCTCTCCTAGTCCCCATCTCATATTTGTGTTATTGCTTGTGCTTTGTACTAACAGGCAAAACTCACTGAGTTTCAAACAACAAAGGTTTTCATGCAGCAAACACATCAGTCTTTCAGCATAATGCTTCTCAGAGAGCTTCCAATAAAATAGCTCACTAGATGAACTGCATGGACACCCAACCTTATATTTCAGCGTCCAGAAAATACGAGGATGCTGACTCCTAGTCCATGTAAGCATGTTGTGTAGCACAGCATGGAGGTGTCAGGTTCTCAGCAGACGAAAGCAGTGGACACGCTCCATTGCCACGGTTAAGGGCAATTAAACAAAGCAAGACTGCAAAAACACCCATTTATATTCAAACGTCCTCTCAAATCATGGCTGTCTCTTTGTCTGAGCCAAGGTTTGCCAGTCTGCAAGCTGTTGAAAGAGGGACTCATGCATTGTTGGTGTGAATAAATGAACAGACATTGCTGAGGTCACAATGCTGTCCCACACTGCATTAAAAACAAGAAACAAAAGCAGCTCTGATTTGCACAGTGAGGTAATCATGTATTATGAGGTCATAATTTAATAACTTTACAGTAACATATATCCAAACGACACCCCACGTTTTTGGGTGAGATTAAAGTGATATTGGGAAATCCATTAACAAACCATCTGTCTTTCATACCAAAGTAATATTCGTGACAGATGTTGTTCCACTTCTGAGTGTCACAGTTTAAGAATCACGGCCTAAAAACAAGAACCAGGTTGGATGCACATTCTGTGGTACTGTACCATAACCCATTAACACTCCATAAAGCCTAAATACACTGCTGGTAAGTGCATCTGCAGGACTTTGAAAATTTTGGACTTTGATACAGGTATTTCTTTAGCTTCCAAGGAACAGCTGGAAAGAATGCTAGCATTTTAGACAACATGAATACACAGGTACACAGTTGCTTACTGAACTATACTTTATATATGATGCTGTTAATGATGTGCGTTAGCTTGGTAATTATTTTGAGTTCAGAGAAACAGTATTCATTCAGACCTCAGAGAGATGGAACTGAGCATGATAACTTTAAATTGAATTGAAGAATTAAATTTTCTCTCTGCAATGAACTTATGCAACACAATATGTGGAACAGCTTTTTTATGTTCTTGTTCTTGTTTGACTGTTTCTTCTCCTCTCATCATACAAATTCTACGTGGGGATGAAAAGAAAACCGCAGAATATACCGAGAAAGAGGGAAATTATTCTTTAAAAAATGTACAACATTCATTCTGGAGTTAATACAGGGGTGAGTGAAAGTTGTCAGCATTTAGGTGTTTGATGTGGCTTTGGTTTCTGGAGAAACTGTTTGGGTGGCACATTAGAAGGGGATTGTTACCTGATCATACGTTTCGTTGCTAAAGTTCACACAGCATATTTAGTACGTCTGTGGCTTTACTTTCCCTGTCTCTATAATGCAGTTGTTCAGGGCAGAATTTAAATAACTTAACTTGCTGTCAGGCTTATTAAGCTTGGATTCAAAGTTAGTCTGGACTTTTTTGTTTTCCCCAGAGCAAACATTGTCTCTGGGTTTGTACAGTACAGTACAGTACAGTACAGTCCATTGTGACTGAACTGAGGATAGTCCCATAGCACATTAACTGGGCAATTACGCCACTGATAAGACTGGCTGATATTTAATCTGGACAAAAGACAAAAACTTCAAAATTCACATGCTATTGGGAAAATGACCATTCCAAAAAAGGGGGAAATTAACCAGGCCAGACTGGCTCATTTCAAAAGCATTTAGAGCATAGCTTTGTGTTTTTCCTGCTGAAAGAAGACATTTTTCTGCTTACCAAAGAACAACTTTCCTGCCCCTGTCTCAGTGGACAACTGGAATTCATTGAAAGCTGGTTATTTTTCTTCTTTGTTTAAGCAGCAGCGGAATATTCTCATATAAAATAGCTAAGTAGTGACGGAACGAACATCCTCAAAGGTGAGGTCATATCTTCAGCATCCCTCCCTCTCTCATTCTTTTCTCTTAAGCAATAGCAACAAGGCCATGCAGCACCTTCTAATTCTTGCACTCATGCCTATGTGTTACGTGCCAGGTTCTCATTTTGATGGAAGATCACCTTTCCTTTGCTTTGTGGTCAACACATACCCCCCTCACCCCCCCCCCCCCCCCCAGCCCCCAACACCCCCCCCAGCCCCCCCCAGCAGAATGACAACGCACATGTCAACCATGAAGAATCACACCCCCGGGGGTCTTTTCTCCTTCGTTTGTGCAAACGCAGATGTGATTAAAGCGTGCTCATTGGACGCACCGCCCAGCGGAGCGATCCCTCTCCTCTCTGGCAGCCCAGCCAGGGCCTCAGCCCTTCCAGGAAATGGTTTAATTAGCCCGGCCTCTCCAGCCCAATGTGGTGAGCAGATCTGAGCGCTGAGGTCATCGTCATCCATTCATCACGGCTGCAGCGTTTGCCTCCCTTCCCTTCCCCCTGAACCCTCGGTTTCTCCCTCTCTGCGTCTGCACCCTCCCAGCTACCATCCAAGGCACCAAAAAAAAAAGAGAGAGAAACAACGGAGTGAAGTCACCACGTTGACTTTCATTTCCACTTTTCTCCGCTTCTTTCAGAACAAGATTTCTGACTGTCTTAAATCAAAACGGGGATGGGCAGAGAAACAGGAAAAGTTTATGCTGATGTCAATTTTTTTTTTTTTACTTTGTGTTCCTGAGCAAATGTGGTGGAGTTTATAGCTGTGAAGATCTACAGAGAGGCCAGAGAGATGTTTGAAAAAAAAAATCTTAATGCTTGCGAGGGACATGGTTTTAAAAAGGAGCATGAAACTGTTTCTGATGGAAACCTGGAAAAGTAGCAGTGCCAAGCACAGCTAGGACTGAAGTCTGAACCAAACGAGAAACACATGGTCCTCTTCAATCATGCAATATTATTACTGGTTGTGGAGAGATGTATTTGTAGATAACTCTACCATGTTCTCGTGTAAAGGAATGAGTGGATTGTGCTGCAGTGGGTACTGCAGCACAGCAGATCCTGTGAAAGCCACACAGGAAGACAGTCTGGCTGGCAAACATTCACAGAGAAAAACCACTGCTGCTTCTTAACATTTTAACTTTTGCACTTAGCATAGCACGCGTTAGCATTTTCACTGTTCTCAGACAGTGAGGTGTTTATTGCATGCAGAATAATGGGAGAGATTATTGAAAAAAGACAGGAATATGCAGCTCACATTACACCCATGGGCTTTTTCGCAGGGAGTGAATAGTGTAATAATAGGGCAGAGTGATATTGCTTTGAGTTATGTACAGAGAAATATGCAATGCAAACACTTCAGAGTAGGAATAATGCAGCTGACAGGAGCCTTACACTCTGCCAATAATGAATGCAACACAGGTATTACCTGTAAGAGCCCTGGCTGAACAGGCTTGTATAAATAATGTTATATATGAATGTCATTACTCAGCCAGCAGCTATGAGTAAGATAACTAGCTTTAGGCCACCTTTTCCTCTCCATCAATCAACCATATATCAGCTCCTGCGACATGCTGGATTTGGGCTGCTCCGTGCACTACCTGTCTCCGCAGACACATGTGTGTACGTGTTCAGGAGAATGCCTTAAAAGGTTTTGGGTTGATCTCAGTGTTGATCTGGGAGACGGGAGAGTTCAAGGTGCTGGTGGAATGGTGACTCCTGCACACATCTATTCCCACAACCTCTGCATGGACAGTTATCCCACAGCGAAGCCCGGATTTTAGGAATCCCAGGAAAGCTTACCCCGGGCGGAAGAGTGCCCAGACTGCAGTGTGACTGCTTTCCTGTGAATGCTGAGACTTTTTTTCCATTCATCTTTAGGTGGCTCCGGGCTAATCTGCAATGACCTTGGAGCCTCCCACGTAAGGCAGTCTAGAATGAGAACAAACCCACTCCACTGGGTTCATTTCACTGCAATGAGCATATCTTTCTTTCTGTTCCACAGGGAGAGTGGAAACACCATGCCCTGCTCTTTTTTTTTCCACTTGACTCACATTCGTCAGAGCACAAACCGCACGGTCACATACCATGTTAATGCAGGATCCGTCATTCCCAGACACACGGGGGAGGGAGGTACCGTAACTGCACAGCATCTGGAACAAACTGAATCACCGTTTAGTTAACGTGATGTGGAAAAAAGGAGCTAGCTCAGTTCTCCCAATAAAAAAGTATGACATCATCACGGCATCTGTTTAAAATATAGGGAGTATAACGGCACAGCGGTGGTATACTTTATTGTAAAACGCGATGTCAACCAGACCGCTGTTACTGACATTAAGACCATGACAACGTAGCTGACAGAAGAGATGCAGCTGGCCAATAGGTTGCACACTTGCATGCTGTGGCCCCAAAACTGACACACATCACTATCAATGCATGAGACATCAACTTTCTAAAAGGAGATGTGCATCTCAGATATTTTCATTAATTGCATTGCTTATAGATATAGTAGGGGGGAAAAAAAGAGAAACCAAAAACACCACATTTTTAAATTTTGTGCAAGTCAGCATGGAAGACAAAATCACTGCAAAATAAAGATCAGAGCTAGAAAGCTACTTTAACTATCAGTTTGTGGTGGGAGACATCTTTGTTCATGAATTTTTAAATTAGAGTTTCTCCTGAGGTTTGTCCTGAGTATATTTAGCGTGAGGTTACATTTTCATTTATATGCCTGGAGAGCTTCCACATGCCAGCTCACAGGATCTCTTTAGTTTGCGCTAGACCTCGTTCGCAAGGCGTATAAAAAGACAACTGGAGTTCATTATCCACTCTCCTTGTGGGTCCGCAATTTCTGCTTTATCCTACAGAATTTGTGCAGAACCTGCGGTGACCCAGGTTTGGGTGTACGCGATGTTCATTGTTGCGCTAAAGAAACATATTTGTAATGTTATTTCAGCGTTTCTGGAATTTGTTCCTGCTGCTCAAACCCCAGGCTCTGGGGTGCACGTTGGGTTTGGCCTGCAAAGGAGGCCACGGCCAATGACAACCCTGTAACTCCTGCTGCTATTTGGAATAAGAGACAGATTATGATTTTTCTGCACTCACGTGTCCTTTTGGAATTACCTCATGTTTTACCAAGCATTTCCCCCCCACAGGAAGGGCTTTCAGTATTAACCTTGTGCTGGATACTCTGAGGAAATGGCAAGAAGAAAATGAAAGCTAATTGCTGGATCCAGGCAAATGTTTACCTACTCTCTGAAGTCAGAGACTGTTCTGATGTTGAATGTAAATTTCATGAGATGTATTACCATGCGAACATCATGCATTTGTAGGCAAACCAAAGCTAATCTGAATTTTAATAAAATAAATATAAATCTGTTCAAATGTGTGTGTTGTTCTGCAAATGCTCCTTCAATGCCAAACTCTCTCCTCCTTTTCAGAGAGGCCTAGCGGAATCTCAGATTCGTCATACTTCAGTGATGTAATTGGCAAACAGAATTAAAAGCACATTAAGCAAGACTGTGTGAGATGGAAGCACTTTTGTGATTAATGTTGGCAAAGGGAGAATCTGCGGAGGGGCTGATGTCATGAGGGTTGTGAACACTGCAGTTGTTTGAAATGCTTTTGTTACCACTGTAGTGCAAGGCATTGTCTGGGTGTTACTTCAAGTAATGCATTTCCCTTTGCAACATTAATCCATTTTTTATGTTTTTGTATTGTATTCCTGAATAACTACACATGCACATGTTCAAAATATTCATTTTACATTATTATCTGGTAATCCCAGGAATGTGAGTGTATAGTTTCGGCACAAACCAAATCAGTATATCATATTTTATATTGTATCTCTTCCTCCTTTTCCTTCTTGCTGTCTGTAATCACATGGCCAGGTTTCGTAGCTCTAGATAAGGGTCAATGATTTCCCAATCTGTCATGGCCCCTCTCATTGTCACACTGTTTCCTTCAGGAATGCTGTTTTTGCCCCAGGGGAGTGACAGGCTAAGCTGAAGCACATGAGATTAGGAATTTCCTTATCTGAGATAGTACAGTTTGACAGAAGGCCTGACAGACAACAGAGACAGCCTGCTCTGTAATACAGTCTCTGTCCCTTTATTTGTTCAGAGTAAGACAAGACCCATCCCACATTCTCTTGGAGGATTTGCTAAACATGTTTTAGTGTGAATAGCACTGTCTTCACTTCTATACACTGTACCTGAAACTGTTTGATTTAGAACAAAACTTCAACGTTTCACTTCGGCTGTGCTTATGGAACCTCTGTGTAACTTAGGCAGAGATTAATGCCAAATTGAGCCACAGAGGCAAAAACTCATGAGATTACTGGAGTGATACAATCACAGGCATTGGACTCATTTATTGTGCTTTGGATTCAAACACACACACACACACACACACACACACACACACACACACACACACACACACACACACACACACACACATACACACAGGGATTCTTCCATTATTTGCTGATTTGTGGTACAGCTCTGAAGTCATCAGCAAGACAAATGAAGCAAGTCTCCTTAAACTTTCCGTCTTCCACTTGTGGTGAACGCTCCAGACATCTGAGTAAAGATCTCTGCGAGACAGGGGCAGTAGTCATCACTCCTGCGTCTGTTCCACTGCAAACACGAATCCGCACATGGTCTCGTCTCTTTCGGGATACTAGAACATTCCCTCAGACACATCCCGCTGTTAGACTCTTCCCGTGATCCTGTCTCACCCAGTCCGGGTAGAACAGGTCGAGGAGCGGAAGGAAGAAACTTAAGAGCTTCAGTCCCAAAAGGCAGCAGCTAACAGAAGATACACAGCACAGATGAACTGACAGGACAGCCCTGACTTTCTGTGGAGCCCTCTTCCACCAAACCAAAAAAAAAAAAGGAAAAATCCACACTCGGATCTGGTGGTTTGGATAAGAGCAATGAAGCGGGTTCTGTAACTTTCGTCACCACTCTTCTTGACCCCCCCCGGATCTGTCCCAGAATGCCGAGGGGCCGTGCACTCGGCAGCATTCCCCTCTCGGAGCCTCCTGTCTGCAGTGTCAGGAAAGCAAACAGGCTGTGGGAGCAGAGGACCTCCATCCCCCTCTCCAGATAGCTCTGCAGTGAGTCATGATGTTCACTCACCCTCACTTTCCTAAGATTTTCCGCACGGCACAAATGATTTCCTCATAGCCGTGTAAAATCACTTTAGCTACTGCGCTTTAGTGCTTTGACCCCGATGGCCTTCAAACACCTCCCTATTCCTGCTAATTGCAGCTGCAACGTATCTCATATCTCTGTGATTTAACAACCATTTTCTGACATTATCGGTTAAACCTTTCTGAATGATTAGTATTGCTTTGGCATACATGTGAATAATAATGGTAAGTCTGCGGTTGTTTCAGATTTATAGATTATCTCTGTCATTAATTTTTATGGGATGGAAGATGTCTTTTCCTACATTCAAGAACAATAAAACTGTAAACAAGTTTTATTTAAGAAATCAGGCTCAAATGAGATTTGCAACCCTCTGTCAAAAAATATTCATATTGAAAAAGATTGTTAAAATAAGATAAAATTGTTGCTCAGCCTCTCACAAAACTAAATTTTATTTCAAAATGTTCTACCTCTGTTGTGGGTTTTTTGATGGAACATTAAATATTATTGCCCAATTATATTTAGCAAGAAACAGGAGGAATAATGATGTGTGTCCCATTTTAATTATTTTATCCCATTTTTATGTATTTTTATGACCAGCAACACGCATCCACTAACCAAGTGATGAGGAGTTCTTTTATCTACATCCAGTTAAAAACAATGGTATGTTCAATTGGTATGTTCCATCCAATATAAATGTTCATTATATATTAGATGGAGTACCTTTAAAATGTACCAATGGTACAATAAATACACTGTTCAGTCCAAAGTACTGCTTAGGAGACTTTTGCTGCATTGTACATGATTTAGCATTGGGTGATCTCACTCACACCTGTGGTTCAGCATTATAAATCTGCTTAATGAAGGAGGGAAACCAAACAGTCTGAAGGCTGTTTAAAAAACGAGCGGTGCAGAATAAAATGGCGGCTGCAGTGCTTCAGCCGAACGGCCGTGTCCCCTGCCCGGGCACGTCTGAGAATGTGACAGCGCTCTGTCCGCCGTTCCCATGGCAGCCTATCGGAGAGGTGATGAGGTGACATGCTGTGGTACGACACTGATAAACGTGTGTGGCCTTTTAAACCCACTAATGCTGCTACAGCCCATCAGAGGGTCAATGAGGTCAGAGCGGCTCCGGGGTAAATAAGACACATGAGATTCTAACAGAGTTTCAGAGACTCGCACAGGTTACTCAGTGACCCGCAAATCAATCAAACCTGCATTAAACACTGAACTGCAAATCAATCAGACTTACACTGAACACTGAACTGCAAATCAGTCAAACTTACATTAAACACTAAACTGCTAATCAGTCAAACTTGAATTGAATACTGAACTGCAAATCAATCAAATTTACATTGAACACTGAGCTGCAAATCCTTCAAACCTTCATGCTGAATATAACCGCATTGCTTAAGGTTTATTTATACACTGCTGTACAGACACTGGTGCATAAAAAGTGTATGGATAAGGAAAACAAATACTGCAGAAAAGCTACAGGAAAGGGGAAGTATTCCCACATAAGCACTGAAAATTCTGCAACCCCTGAATTTTTTTTTTAGAAAATTTGATGGCTTGTGAAAACATACAGGATTGTAGAGCACATTGTATGAATTCCTCACAACAAGCAGTCCAAGTTATCTGAAGCACTGATGGGTAGAAGAAGAAGAGTGAGAAAATGTGAAGGAAACAATCCATTACCCGTTTGGCAGTGAGGGGCCGGTTCAGTGTTCTCCGCTCCAGAAGGTATTCATATGCGGGCACTAAAGCAGACAGCCTATCACAGGGGCTTCCTCTGAGCATGAGACAGAATTAGGCCTACAGCTAAAAACAACACAGACCCAGGAAAACTGTTGGTTTCCAAGCAATATGATCAAAGCAACCAATTAGACAGGGCAAACAGTGTAATCATCATCTGCTGCCATAGTAACATAAGGTCAATCTGTAGCCTCGAACTGCCCGTCCCACCCATGGTGGTTAATTACCATTGGGGTTCTAGTTTACTGTGTTTAACACCCTAAAACACGCTGAACTGTTTGGACCAACCATACAAAATGCTGATGTAGAAGTCCTCACTGCATGCAGCTTCTCAATGAAAGAGAAATATCTGTAAATAAAATAATGGCTCCATAAAGGAGAGTTTACTCAGAACTTTCACAGCTGCTTGTCATTAAGCGTTATACAGCTCTAAGATATAGACAGTACTTACAGCTTACATTAAAAAAGCATTTGATATGGGGGAGGGGAATATAATGGCAACAAATGGGCACATATTGTTTTTTACTAAGAGCCAAACAGCTCCCGCTGGAGCGTGCAGGGAAGGGCTCGCCCCTCAGACCGAGCGGAAACAGCCCTTTCGTGTTCCTCTTGTTTTTGTTCCCTTTATACAAGCCCACAATGTTCACTGGAACACAAAAATACATACGCAGAGGAGTCCGGCTGGCCGGCGCAGTGCGACGGGTGGGGGAAAGATCACAGCCTCAGTGTGGGAGCTGGAGTCACACTCACGCCCCTGCAGACAGAGATCAGAGCCCTGGGAAACGGCCACCAGGTGCTGCGGTGGGTGTGGAAGCAGCGCCCGGGCCGAATTTCCACCGGAGGAGGAGACAGTAGTTCAGCACTTTTGCACACCACCACAGAGAACACGCCTCTGCCAAAGCAATCACATAAAAACATGTTTCCACACAGTTCCATTTTTTTTCACATGCCGAAACTGCTCATTTTACAATTATTTGTGCAACAAAACTAATTGAATCTTCGCAGCAATAGATGTCAGTCCTAAAGAAATGGGGAGGTCAGAAATGTGAAGGCATGAAGACCAGCTCAGCAGTCTCTGCAGAGTATTGGTCAGTGTGTGAAAGGGATGTAGAGCAGGGTATCATTGTGGAATGTTTTTCAGTAATCTACTGGAAATCATGGTGCTGATAAGTTTGGTACTCAGTTATTACTGAACCTTTATGAGAGGTTGTGCAATTATTTTCATGAAGCAAGCAATGTATTGCATTACCAAGAAAGTACTGAAGCAATTATCAGAACAAAAGAGAGAGGAAAGGTCGTAGGAAGGTCCACGTGCTCATGTTTTTGATGCATTACATGTGTTGTTTTTGTCTTGCATCGTAACTCAGCTCAATCACAGAAAGAGACGTGCAAAAGCGCGTCTTTTAAAGATTGAACCCATATTAGGAGCTGCAGACTCCAGCCATCTCCAGGCCTACCGCAGAAGGTTGACCGCTTCCTTTGTTCTCACATTCAGCTTCCCAAACAGACACATATGACAAGCATCTGAGGACCTCACTCAACACAGCACATTGTTGTTAGTTTATGATTCTCCCTGGCTTCTCTCTTTCCCTCTCTCTCTCTCTCCCTCTGAAAGGTACAATGATTTAATGGAGCTCTCCGCTCAAACACAAGTAAATATGTTTTTTGTCAGATTTAAATGCTTGTGCTGGAAAAAGGGCACCCAAAAACACATAGATGGAGGCAGTAATGGCTAAAGTTAAAGAGCACCACAGAACTGCGGGATTGTTCTGCTGTATAATGGTGTGCAAGCTCTGGCTGGAGAAATTGTTTATAGCAATATTTGGCAGGCGTTCCCTTGGAGACCTCGACCTTGCTAATTATTTCCATTCTCTACAAATGCTTGTGCTAACTTAGGAGTTGCTAAGCACAGCCCTACCATAGTATCCTATTACATTTACCACAACATTTATAATGCTAGAATTCAGCTTCTTGGAGCGTGCTGTATGAATCGTAGCTTATCTTGTATATTTTCCAGTATCTCTGAAATCATGATTCTGTGGGAGTATGAGCGTTCCATCTGTTTAAAAAACTATTTTAAAATAACATTTGAAAAGTAATTTAAAATACTGTCACACATCACATTCATCTGTCCACCAATAAAAACTTAAAGAACAATCTCGTCAAAGACAGACTTGTGTGGCTGCACACCTTTTGTGACCACGAACAAAATATAAACAACAATGTGCAAATCCATCTAACAGCTGCACTTATTCCTCGCAAACGATTATTTATTAACAAACACCAGCTTTACAAAGTCAAAGTTGGATGAATTTTTTTCTCTCTTAAATTTTCTTCCATCTCCTCTGGAGGAACACTTGTCTGGACTCGTGCCAGAACATCTTACAAGAGCTCTGTTTGCCTGCAGCTGGCTGTGTACCATACTTGCATGGCAGAGGTTTGCCTGACCTCAACGCAATATGCTTGGCGGCTACGATAATTTGAGGAGGGAAAAATTCGATCGGTTGCTCTTGCAGAGTGAAAATGCTTGACTTCTTCTGTCCTTGCCTTCATTACTGTGTTCTGTGGTGTTGACGCTGTTCATCAGAAACTGTCAGGCATGCATGTGCCAAACAAATAAAACAGCAATTACGATTTAATGAAAACACCAAGGTGATAGCGATTATTTATTGTAAATATCTTGGGCAGGATCAAAACGCGGTCAGGAGATGAGAAAAGCAGGCCGTGGAGTTGTCATTAAAGTGAAATCATGCCCCCGAGTCTCTTAACAGCCTTCACTTCATTATACCTATCTCCCAGGATCGCTGCAAATGGCATGCCAAGCTTCACTTGTTTTCATTAGCTGACCTGCTGGGTCACAGCATCTCCAGCGTTGCCATGGCGATGTAAATGGACAAAACATGCTCAGCCTCTGTAGCCCCCTACACTACACTGAACAGTACAGACAGTAAGACTTGGCATCCAAATATACTGTAAAATTTTCAAATAAATCCATATACAACATAATAATACTGTGTGTGCATTTTAAATCAGCAAAACTGACTGGTTATGAGCTTGCTAAAACATTGCATTCTCACTTGTACAGTGCAGGACTGTTATTGTATCAAAGCGACATAATAATTACAGAGGGCATTGAGTAAGATATAGGGGAAGATGAAAATGATGATGATGATGGAAGTGTTTCTCCTGATTGCCAAGCTGACAAACTGGATTTTCTATTGGCAACTAATAGTATTGTGCCCTTCACATTATTAAAAACATCTTTTTATAACAAGGACTGGATAACAATAAATCAATATTCTGAATATCATAAAATGGCTTATGGAAATGGCTTATATGTATAAGTGCTGCCAAGCAACAAGTAGTTGATCAGTTTATTACTTTTTCCTTTTATGTAATTAATTGGTGGATATATTTGATCTATTCATTTTTATTAGTTCCTCTGGCATGCATTACTCTATATTTGGATAAGCTTTTTCATTAGAGATATTACAATCTGTATTAAGATCTTTTATATACTATTTATACTATTTATAAGTGCTGTCCTCAACAAAAATAATTGCCAACTACTTAATGTAACTTTCATAGCAATTGAAGTTCTGAGGGCTTTTAATTTCACTGCACTCAAGGTTTTCAAGGTGAAACATGAGAGCTGGTGTGTGGGAGCTGGTGTATTAGAGCTGGTGTGTTAGAGCTGGTGTGTGAGTGCTGGTGTGTGAGAGCTGGTGTGTGGGAGCTGGTGTGTGAGTGCTGGTGTGTGAGAGCTGGTGTGTGGGAGCTGGTGTGTGAGTGCTGGTGTGTTAGAGCTGGTGTGTGTGAGCTGGTATAGCATTTTCCTATTGGCCCTAACAGTGAAAGTGCCAGACTGACAAGTTATCTCTGCAGAGTCTTATCTGAGCATTATTGGAAATAATGGAAAGAAATATGGAGCTGGGGATACATACACCCAATTGTTGATGAAGTTGCCCCAATGGTATGATCAGTCAAGGTCTGCTGACATTCTCTGATAAACACGCTCATAGTTGGCTGACACCAATTCCACATGTGTGGGACTACAGGTGATGGGCAGCCACCAGCGGTTTTTACATTACATTACAGTACATTCATATAGTGGACACTCTTATCCAGAGCCACTTCCAGGATAAAAAAATGCATCCAGTCAGGCTGAATGAGCAACAGTGTCAGACCAGACTAACAACACTCACAAACCAGTGAGTGTGAGCATAACGCTATTCAAGCCCTACTAAAAGCTAACCTGTGCAAACTGACTTTTTACCCAGCAGTCATGTGTGTGTGTGTCCCCACCTTCAGCCCCGCTTTTTCAGGACACTGGCCTCCACGCTTGGTTTAGTGTGTCTGACAGACATGGCCCTCTGTGTGGTTATCAATACAGGGAAACAGCAGAAGGCTGGGCATTGCTCTCACTCACTTCTGTAGCAAGCTGCTCTCTATGACAGAAAAGAAAATATGAAAGAGTACTGTACTTTGTGTTTGGAGAGTAAAACAGACAGCTCTGGGAAGAGAGTCCTTCAGCTGGAGAGCAGAACATTCTTTCAAGCACTTAAGAAAAAAAACAACACAGAAATTCATCCCAACAGGCCTGTCACTCTTATTTACAGCATCCAAAGGACTAAGGTCAGCTTTAATCAAAGGATCAGCCGCCAGCAAAAGCTTTAATTGAGATTAATCAACTGAAAAAGTCAATTAAAAAGTACAGCCCTAGTGTTTGTGCACGCGAGTCTGTGTTTGTTAGAGCATGCATGAATCCCTTGTTTATTCTCTTCTAAAGCAAGTGAACAAACCGTAAGGATGGTGAACGTCAGAGGTTGCCTTTGTTATCCTGTGGATTGACTTGGCTATGCCGTGTGAGCCGTGGGTATGTCTACAGCTTACATTTTATTCCAGCAAAGCGGAGAGCAGATCTGTCCCAGCGTTCCTCCAGCCGGAAACCCTTTGGCATTAAGTACTTACATGGTTCACTGTCGCATATTTCTCCACACAGTCATACCCAGTCCAGACCTAATACATTTTTAATGCTGTGGAGCATGTTCAAAAGAACAACATTGTTACGAAGTGCAGGACTTTTTCAAAAAATTTTGGAACTTATTATTTTTTACTAACACACAAGATTTATGCAGTCACACACTGGTGCTGTTTCAATTGCCTCTGATCTTGACTTGCGCTTTTACATAGGTGACTTGAGCTTCTCATTTGATAGTTTCTTTTTACAATTATTCATGCCTTCAGTGTTTGATTCTAAAATGTATCTCTTTGGTGAGAAATATACGCTAGAGCAACTGACTGAAACATTTTTTAGACATTCTAAAAAAATATGTTACAGTATTACAAATATGGAAAAAAAAACTTGCAGTAAAACTACTTTTAATGATCTTGATGTGATTGTGCAAAGCTTTTGCCACATTGTTCCTGCCTTTTTGGTTTGGAGGACTCCCACAAGAGACCTAAATGCAAGCGGGTGAGGAAAACATCTAGCAGAGAGAAAGGCATCGTGGGAAGTTATATAGTAATGCTTTCCTTTCTTTGTGCAATGAGTTACAAAATCTGAGTCAGGAGAACCATGGCACTAACATTAGATAGAAATGACACATAAAAGAAGTATGAAAAGTTAAGCTGAGCCAAATGTTGATAATAGCTACACTGCATATTTTCCTAACCACATTTAAAAGGAATCTAAAGGCTGTCTAGCATGAGTCTTCAGAAGACTGAGTGTGGTATCCAGGACACAAAGAGCATCATGCTTTAGTTGCTCTCTCTAGCATCTCACTGATTGAGAAAAAGCTTCACATACTCAAACAGTAATAAAAATAATATAAAGATACAATCACTTTGAGTGATCATTCATGTTTCTGCATACCCATAAACCTTTCCATAAAATACAAAAATTTCACAGCTGCATTCATTTTCAACTTTTTGTTGACGCAATATCTTTGTCAGCACTACATGTAAAGTTGTACTTTACGCATTCTACTATCTTTGAATACGAATATCAGGTCCATTTGTTACTGTGCGGGTCTCTCACAGTGCCTGCGGAATGGCTACACCTCCGTTCCCTCCAACACCGCCGCTGTTTGCTTTTATCGCGTGTTTACGGTGAGGGAGCCAGTCGGTGCACGATTATGACTGGGTGCAGCCCAGGTGAGGCATTCCTATAGGCAGATCCTCCATTGAACTGCAGTGAACGGTGAAATTCAGGCGCAGAACTTCTGCTGGTGGATATTTGCCCATTTCGTGCTCCTTTTCATCGTGCACATTGTTTGAAGGCCTCTCTCTGAACACACAGAGAAAAGGCAATACGGGCACCGCCATTTTTCACCAGACTCTTGTGTACTTTCACATTACTCTTAATCAGCGCAATTATCTGTCTGGTGCTCATGTTTGAAACATGAAATTTTCCAGAGTACAGTAATGCTAGGGTATTTATTAGCTTACAGCTTGATGTGATGAGCTTTATAGCCACAACGCACATTAATTTGTTCACTTATGGTTCACTTGGTCTCTCAGTGTCAGAATGAACTCCCCACGGGGGTCAGGATAGTGCAATCACTGGCCATCTCGCCTCTTAGTCACAACCCTGACACATCACCAGGGGTGGAGCTGATGGCTCATTGCAGAGGGGGCGAGGACCTGTAGTGGGCCCTATAGGCTGTATGGAGATGCATGACAGATCCAAGGGGAAACTTACAGAGACAGCAGGGCGGAACGGAGAGAAATGCGGGTTACAATGAGTTGTGCTATAACAGCAAACCTCATCGCGTGAGACCATTTTTAAATACCGCAGCTCCATCAGTAGTGACAGCAATGGGAAATAAGACAGCCGGTGATCGCCTGGTTCCTACTTTGGGACTCGAACAGAGGATGTAATTTTTCTGTTCTTACACAAAAATACTGGTCAGCGAATAAAGTTTTCTGAAACTCTATTGTGTCTCTGCTCATTCAAAATAAATATTGCGGTAAGAAACTTAGTCAGGGGTCGGTTGAAACCATTACGCCCTCAGTCAGACTTTTTCTTTTTTGCCGCAATCAAGACACACAAACTTTATTCAAAATATTCAACTAAACAACAAAAATGCATGTTCATTCAGGCAGACTGGGCTCAAGGTGGGCCCCTTTGTAACTGGAAGAACCGTGGGCCCGGGGCAGCCGCACCCTCTGCCCCCCCTCTCGCTCTGCTACAGCACATTACATTACTGGCATTTAGCAGACACTCTTATCCAGAGTGGCTTGCACAGATTAGTTTTTTACAAGTCACCCATTTATACAGCTGGATATTTACTGAGGCAATTGTGAGTTAAGTACCTTGGCCAAGGGTACAGCCGCAGTGCCCCAGCAGGGAATCGAACCAGCAACCTTTCTGTTATGAGCCCAGCTCCTTACCACTATGCCACACTACTTCCCCACAGACTTTAATTGGTACACTTATGATTTCAACACTGTATAGGCATTAATTAACTGCTCAACAAAAGCATGTCCTCCGCTCTGAAGGGAGGAGGGACCCCACTGTGAGGAGGACCGGGAGCGTCTCCGGGGTGCGCTGGCGAGGCGGAGAGGAGGAGGAGGAAACGGCCGATGATTCACTCTTAATGTCTGCTCTCTGTTCTCCTGCCCCTCTCCTGGCTGTGCTCTGTAGTGACTCAATCCCTGGCAGGCCGGCTGCCCAGCGTTACGAAAGGCCTGCCATTTCCCTTCCACCAGGGAGTATAAAAGCGGCCCTCTTGAGGCCCGACTGCAGACGGGCCCACATTGGCCAGAGCCGCCCCGTTTACAAGCCAGGCCGGGGGGGGGGGGGGGGGGGGGGGTCGGGGGGGAAGCACAGCTGCCTTTCTCCTCAGCCTGCACTGCGGGGCCCCCCGGCACCCCACAATCCCGGCCCGCTGGAAAGTAAATCACCTGATTCTTTTAGCACCTTGAGAACATGGAGTGCAGCTGTTTCCTCTCCGGAGCCACTGGGACGAACATCGCTCCGCGTCAAGACACAGCGGAGGAAACATGAGACCCCAGTGCCCTTTTTTAATATTACATTTGCCATTGAAGTTGAAACCGTTTTATGTCCCTCCCACCCTCCCACCCCCTTCCCTAAGACTGTAAACTTACCTAAACTAACCCAAACCTGCTTTTAGAATAACAATCTAAAATTTGATTTATCAACAATATCAAGAGTAAGCCTCTCAGGTTTTATGTTTTGAGCCTAAATGTCAGGCATCACCACTATGTGGGGGAATAGCATAAATTTCTGTGCTGTGGAAGTGGAATTGTCTGTGCAGACAAGCAAACACAGCTTGAAATATGGTCCCCAGGACAGCGCTGTGCAGTACTGTAACGTTTCAGCCACCTTGGTCCTGTCATTCCAGTGCCCTAAATCACCATACATGCAGACAATGCTGTCACCATCCCACCATCTCTGTACTCCTCTGTAAATCCAACAGAAAACCCTCACAATCAATTTAAAATTCACAATGGTAAAACCCAAACACGCATAGCAAATCCATCAAGCACATGATCTAAGGCAAAATTTTCTTTCCTGAAAAATGTGCAAAAATGTAAATGTTCTTATTTTTACACATCTGAAATGTGTACACATTAATATGTATATATACATATCTAAACCAGGGACCAATGTGTAGGCATACTTGTCAGTGCACAAATCTGACAACTTGCTATTGTCTTGATGTGCTCTGCTGCTTCAGCTGAAATATTTTGCTTATATGTTTCATGCAGCTTGACCCAGAGCCATTGAGATGGATCAATTACAGTCGTTTCCTGGTAATGATACTGTTGCATGCGGGGAAGGAAACCACTCTGTGTCAGTCCAGCTAAGGTCACAATCCCACCGTTTTAAGCCATGTTCAGAGGTAGACGAGTGTCTCAAGTGGAAAGGGGGATGCAACTGCAGCTCCCTCTGAGGAAATTCGCAAGAATGTTAATGCGGGGCTATAGGTTCCTCTCCAGCACTACAAAGGCCTGTTGAAATTATCGGTCCCTGTGGAGATTGTGGGACTTTTATCTGATTTAATTTATGAAACTCAAGAAGACAAATTTATATTAACCATACATGCCCACTAGCTAGTGGAAAAGACACAAAGAAAACAACCTGGCCTTACAGAAAGTGAAGTAAGGCTTGGACAAGAGCCAACGATAAAAATAAAATCCTTTTAAGACTTAGCAGGCCCGGTCTGGTTTACTGCGTCAGAGAGTGCAGAAGTTTCTCAGAACACTATGTGCATTTAAAAGTGTCCTTACACAGCATACTCAGCACATATGACTGTCTGATGTATATTACACATACTCACAAAGCAAACACATTTTTTCTCCTTTGTGCCGGTCTCTTTGGTTATAATTTAAAAAATGAGGATCGGATGAAAAGTGGAACCAATAGCTTGGATTCCTAATTCTAGGTCTGGGATAATATAAACGGAATGGTATTGATGTTGCACATCCCTGCCAAAAAGAAAAAAAGAAAAAAAAATGCAATGTACTTACATGAGATTTTTTTCCAATGGAAAATTTTCATTCAGTCAAGCAAAGTATGAGATAATTAAATTTCAGGATAGAATGGCCACTAATTACAATGTCATATTTGTGATTTACTAAATAATAACTATTCAGACAGTTGCCCATTCCACATCTTTCTTAATTAGGAAATAAATGAAAAAGATATACTCCACTTGGACTCCACTTGGCTCTGTTTTGCACTGAAGCACCTCAGAAATATTCTTAATTTTCTTGTTATTTATGCTATTTTATACTGATCAGTATTAAATAGATTTTTTCAAGGGGCCTTTTTCAAATGACTAATTCTAAATGTCTTCATTACTATAGTTTATTTAATATATTTACAGTGCTTTTTGCCATAAATTATTGATCTACAAATACTTTTATAAAAATGAGTGCTGAAAATGCTTAGATCAGCACAAGTGGGTGTTCTTGTAAGAAAAAGCTAGAGCTTTTTTGAAGTCTTTTTTACCGCAAGGCCGTTTTTAACCTAACATGGGACTCTGACATATTCTGGGGTTTTCATCATTTCAACCTACATTTCAGCTACACGGGATATCATCTTGCATGCTTCTGTCAGGTTTGTGGTCTGGTTCTGTACTTTCCAGGTGGGAGGTTCCCCCTTCTATAGCTGAAAATTCACAAGAGGCTCCTCCTTTTCTGACCAAATGGTTTTTGGTTTGTGCTTTGAGATGTCATGCCTCCCAGATGCTGTCCAGACTCTGCCAAGAGTCATAGAACTCTATGGTTTGTGGATGAGGCACTGAGAGTGGGAGGAGCCATTTGGATGATTACAGGATCGGAGAACACGCCCAGATTCTGAGAAGCAGGACCTGGCATTCCAGCCAATCAGAGTTAAGGATAATTGGAGGCTCCTCCCTCTCTGAAAAGATCTGATGAAATCCCTTGCTCTCTCAGTAATAAATAATCTGAAGCTTTTCCTTCTCTGATTAACAGCACATGTACAGTATACTGTCATCTTTTTCTGGCATGTAGGTTTTTCATAATTTACACTCTGTGACTCACAAATTAAGACTTAATTCTTGTTGCTAATTGTAAGTAATAGGACTTTGTAAAGGTCCATTGACAGTTCAATGCAGATACTACAGAAACATACCAATATCTAAAGTCCTCCCTGTGATACAGTATTTCCAGTCATTCATACAGTCATTCCAGAAATTTTCCAGAGATGTACTGCATTTTCATCATCACCAAAATATCATAATAATCAATTCATAAAAACCAAACAAATCAGTAAAAATGCATGTTTGCATGAATTTAAGCATGTGCTTCACCACTGCAGGTCGGCAGGAGCGGCAGGGAATTTGAGTCACAATGTACCATCACTATGGAGAATACAGCTATGAAAACGTATGGAAACAATTCCACTGCAGAATATTATAGAACCGACTATCATTAATCTTTATTCATCTTAAACTGATGTATTTGCAAGTGAGTGACTATATGTAAATGATTCTTGCAAGGTGGAATAGGACAGCTAGCTAGCTAGGTAGTTCGTAGCTATTTATTCCACAAATATATTTAGCTACCTTGTAGGCCATTAGATATATATCTTAGATATATAGCTACTAGTTACCTAAGAGAGCATGGGTCTTCTCTGAGGTTTACTACAGCTTGTGGGCAGAGATGTCAGTCTTATTAGCAAAGGCAAGATGGTGCAGGAGACGTTTCTCCGGGAATTTCAGTTTTCCTCGGCATTAAACAACAGGAAAGTGAACATAGAGATGACTAATCTCTATGTTTAAAGAAGATTAAAAATTGGCCCATACTGGCTTCGACCTTTCGTGGCCCCAGTAAAATATAAATGTTATTCGCACATAATGGCCCCGACAATCATAAAATTGTCCACTACTGCCTATTTCAGGAATGTATCCACCACCATTGGCAAGTAACCATAAAATGTAATTATGATTAGCTTGGCAAGCTGCTGATTGTACTTAATGTACCGTATATTGTAAATATTTAAGGTTAACTGAGGATTTTGTCATTTGAAATAGACAGGAAATTATCTTTTAAGTAAGAGCTGAACGAGCATGGAGCATATTGACCGTGGCTTTTTCGCCTGCCTTCCGGCTCTCTGGTGCCACTAGTAGAGGGCCTTATGGAATATGACTAGAATATGAATATGACAGGGATTTTTTTTGTGTACCCGCCTTTCCTGGCCACTTTAATCTGTAATCTATAGGCCAAACCTAGAAACTGCAGTATCACCTCACCCAGTTATTGTGTTGGGAGTACCATTTGTAGGGAAGCTTCTACCAGCTGCAGCCCAAAATCTACTTTACAGAACATGGTTCTTGTCCTTTTTCTCATATTTTTGTGGAAGAGTCATATATGCCCAGGAGGAAGAAGTAACGATGGCAAAACAAGCAAACTCCCGCTATGCAATTGTAAGTGGCTCAAAAATCCTGACCAATCACAGTCTCTCAATTAACCATTCTTTTCTAAACAGTGAAAAGAATGCAGTTACATTTCAATGTTGCTATGTGTTGCTTTAAATTGTTAACACATTGAATGCACCCACCTGCTTTTTATACAGATCTCCCCCCTAACTCCAATAAGGGCATGTTTAAACGTTTTATTCTTAGTCTTAAGACTTATTTTTAGTCTTTTGTCTTGCCAGATAAAAGCATGTCTGTCACCGTTACAACTGTAGCCTTTCAAACTGTAATAAAAGAGCACCTTTATGGTCCCGCTTGACGATCACAGGAGCAACACCAGCCTCACCTCTTTACAAACAAAAGAAACTGTCTGTCTGTCTGCATGTTTCCTTTGAGTTTATCTTTTTTGGTCTTGCTGTTTTGCTGTGGCACCAGCAATGCAGAAGTTTCATTAGAATGCAGAGGCTTGTTACAAGGCTGTATTTTCTCAGAGACACAGCTGTCTGTGAGTGGATGATCGCAAGGGCTCTTACACGGGCGGGGGGGGTTGGGCATAGGGGGTGGGGGGGGGAGGAAAATTAGGGCTGCCAGCATTCTTCTTATTTGAAGCTGTAACTCCAAAAAAGAGTGTGCGTGCGGAGTGTGGGCTGGGCCTCTCTGCTGTTCCAGGGAGGGGAATCTCAGTCTGACTGCATGGTGTAGAGATAACCTGACCGCTTCATCCTTCTGTGCTCCCTCTCCACACACAAGGGAAACTCATGTCTGACTTATAGACATGAAGACCTTTGTGCATTCCAGGACTTTTTTACTCCTCACCGTTTCTGTGGTGCAAGTTTTGTTCGTCAGATGCCAGGATGGGAACAGTGGTAAGTAACTTGCTGGATGTAGTTTGTGTTGACCGTGTATTGTTCTCACTGGTAAGCTGGGAGGGGTGCTGAAGCAGCGCTCTAACTCGTCTCAGCGTTCTGGCTCTGGGGTGCTCTTTACAGAACAATGTTTTAGAGCTCAAAGAGCACACTGGCTGAATGTTACATGATGTTTTAGTAAGTTTGCAGTCATTCCGTTGTTAGCTTTTTTTTTAAATTTGTTTCATCATTTAATCCTCATACAAGACAAATAGGAGGATGAACTAATGCTTAGAGTGCAGTCTTGTAAACCGTGTGGTGTTTCAGCTGGTCGAACATGACGAGGTCCGTCATGCTAAGATAAAAAAACCCTACAGAATAGGTGCGGCGGTTTTCTGCTTTTGGCTTGTTTATTCAGTTGTGGCTTTGCACTGATAAGAGCAGCTATGCGAGGATGTGCTCTTTCTGTCAGGATGATCCTGGACAGACCTCAGCAGGACTTTTGGTTGTTGTTTTAGCCCTGGAGAGAACTGGCAGTGGAGTGAACAGTGTCACTGGGGACTGTGGACAAGTGAACACATGAACTTTTTTTCTGTTTAACTGCATCCTTTTGTATCGACATTACATTACATTAATTTCATTTAGCAGGCATTCTTTTCCAGAACGACTTACACGGGTTAGAATTTTTAATGCTATCCATTCATACAGCTGGATATTTACTGAGGCAATTGTGGGTTAAGTTCCTTGCCCAAGGGTACAGCAGCAGTGCCCCAGCGGGGAACTGAACCAGCAACCTTTCGGTTATGAGCCCTGCTCCTTAACCACTGCGCTACATCTGCCCCTAACATCTGCCCGTGATCCCCAGCGGTGTCACTCTGGGGTGACGGAAGAGTGGCTTGTGACACGTTGCTCTCGGACTCGCTTTGCGCTTTCCCTTTCAGCCTATAAGCTTCGTTAAACGTTGCCCACATCCATTTCCCCCCTCACATCTGCGGAGCCCTTCTGAGCGGCGGCCCTCCAGAGCCTTTGAAGGAGGGCTGCTTATGTTTTAATGCGGGACAGATGTGAGAAGGCTGTGCATCAACACGTCATTGAAATGGTGACTGAGAAACTTCAACAAATACAGCCGAATGGTCCCTGCGTCGGAACACCTGAGCGCTGTTATTCTTTGAAAAGTGCTGTCGTTTATTTGAACTACATGTGATGTCATAGTGTGCTCTGTATGATGGCGTAAAATGTAAGGTGATTTATTTATGTTACTGTCTAATTGCTTTAATATGTTTATTCTAATTAATTAAATAGATATGGACAACTAGACAGGTAAACAGTTCTCATTTTTTCACCTAGCTTAAGCAGGTCAGCTGAAGTCTTCAGGTCAAAGGTCTTTGAACTGTATTGTTTTAAAACCTCATAAATACACTATTAAAGTGTGTTGGAAAATAATTGCGTTTTGAAATTTAAATGATGAAATGCCTGTTTTAGCCTTCAGACTGTGTGCCACGCATATGCTGTGCAATTCATATGCACTATTTAGTGTCTTCGGTCATCTTTCAACATGAGCCCCCTAGTGGACGTAGGAAGTACAAACTTCGCAAACTGTAACGTAAAGGACACGTGAGCATGTGTGCCAGGCCGACACTCATCCATGGGCTGTCACATTAAAAATGATATTGCCAGTTAAGTTATTGCGATTTCTGTGAAACGGCCGAAACAATTTCTTTATTTGTGTTTTCAAGCGCAGAACGGTTTCTGCAATTATGACATTCTGGACAAAGAGAGTGCGGAACACTTGCAGCATTCCACTGTGCATTCCAGAACAACCAGCACAGAGCGGTACCGTGCAAAACATGGACCCCAGTGACCTCGCAGGGCGGGCGAATATAGCGGCATCCCTCAAAACTGGAGCAGAGAGAACACTGATCTCCATTACAGGCCCGGGGTTCCTGCGTGTTTGGGTGATTTTACTGTACCACTGCTTTCAGCCATGAACTCTTCCTTCTCGTCTCTCTGAGGGTAATTAAGTTACCATATTTGGCTGTTTTTGCAGCAACGGAGCGGCCTCCAGGAGGCTGAGATCCAGAATCAGTGCAGGATGACAGGCTGCATTGGGCCGCAGGGATCGATAGATTCCCATGTTCAAGTGTCACCCTGCTGGAGTTACAGAGCAGTGCCGCTGACATCGCCAATCACGGCGCATTGAACACACTGCTGAAGACCAAAGATGTCTCTCAGTGAAGCCAGCTGATTTGTGAGTGTTCACAGTCGCAGGAAAGTTCTGGTTCACATCTGCTGCAGATGTTTAGGCGGTCGGATTGCGTGGTATAAATGAAAACTGGAATCTTTTGGAAGGCGGTTGGTTTTGTGTGTCTCATTTTTTCCCCCCCTGTGTGTGTTTAAAAAGCTGACTAACTCCCTCTTTCAGGGGTGTGAGCTCCCCAGGAGGCCGTGCATCTGGCTGCGAGACGTGATTGCGTGTGTCACATCGTACGGTCTCACACTAGACGCAAAAACTTTCACCGTCAACAGCTCCGGCTATTTCGGTACATAGCACTTTATGGTTTAGGCGAATGAAGGGTTCTAGAAGCCTTGTGTATAATAACCTGGGGTTTGGTGGTGACACGAACAGGCTGCTGATTTGGCAACAGCTCTGCCAGGATAAATTCCAGACACACCCAGTGATTCAATATATAAATAAGTTCCCACAACGCAAAGCTCAGCTGCTCTGCACTGCAAAAAAAAAAAAAAAAAAAAAAAAAAAAAAAAAAAGGCGAGAGAACCATTTTACCTAAACACACTGTGGAGTTTATTTCCAGAGTCATCCTCTGAGAATTTATTTTCAGCAGAATACATCCCAGTCAGCAGAACATGCCTGCTGTATTAAAAAGCAGAATGGCTTTTGGTTAATTACTATTTTTATATGGAAAATGGCGACAACTGAATGTGGTTAAATGTTGATGAAAGGGGAATAATTGCAAACAGCAGTCCTATCTTTACAATGCTGGAACGCTAAAATACTATATCTATTTGCTCCAAAAACAAAGAAAGACAGTTCCAATAATAGCCAGCGACAGACGGACACACATTCACTTGGCAAGGCAGGCTGCATTTCGACAGGAGTGGGCATTGGGAAACTTTGCAGATGTAATCCTTTGATGGCTGGAAACATGTTTGAAGCAAATGTTCAAAGTTATGACATTAATAGAATGTTTAAAATCCATTGCATGTGTGCGCACAAGTTCTGGCGGAGTATGTGATGATACATGACTATTGCCTTTAGTTTCATGGCTGGAAGGGAAGAAAAAGGCCATGGTTTAATTTGAAGTCCTTCAAACACGAGGCCATGAAAAATCCAGTGCATCACCATATTATTTCAGATGTAACATCTGTCCCAACCAAGGACAGGCTGTGGCGTCTTTGTAGCTGATTGCATGTGAGCATTTGTGGAACATCAGGTATGTGAACATTCAGACAGGTCGCGCTGATGGTTCAACATTTGTGGAATGGGAAGGCAGATATCCAGTAAAAGCATGTTAGGTGTAAGAAACCACATGGAAACGATGTTAGAACATTCCCCCTTTCGCTGGCCTACGAGGTCGTAAAATGCACCGCCTTCAAAAGGAGCGAAAGAATGCGTGACGTCAGGTCATTTCGGATGCCATACACTACATTTCGGGAACAAAGGTTAGAACCTTATGGATGTATTCATTATCAGTTTGTTTTTTTTTTTTCTTAAATTATTTTCATCCCATTTTCAACCTTAGAGGATGAATATTTTAATGAATGTACACAAGTTAGTTTTTTTTTACATTGTTTATCAGGACAGTTGGATTAGGGGGTCAATGTCAAGTGACCGCCATGTCATTGAAAGAGATTTATCCTTCCGTCAGAAGGTTTTACAGCTAAAAATTCCATCAACGAAGCAACATGAACTGACTGACTCTCAAATTGGTTCCAGTCGGTGCAGCAGTATCTATGACAACACGACAAATTTTGTTATTTTTCAAACAAAACATAACTGTATAAATATGTAAATCCATTCCAGGTCCAGCCACAGATGAAAAAGGGTGCAGATGAAAAACATGTGCTGTTATGTGCTTTGAATTGATTACATGGTTCCCTGCTCTTTGCTTCAGAAGGCAGCAGACTGTGCATGGCTCAGAGACACCTTTCAGAGGCCCAGCCGGAAAGCAGATATGTTACCAATCACACAGCGTGAGTGCCTGTGGCCATCGACCTGCACTCCTCCACAATACAGACAATTTAGCTGATACGGATTCTAAATAAAATACATGCACATTAAGCCACTCCATGGGAACCACATTTAAAGTACATTATGGCAGTCAGCAAATGTTGAAGGTGATGATTTCCAGATGTTTAAATAGTTTGCTTTGGCCGGAATTTGTGAAATATTAAAACACACGTTGGCTAAAAACAGCAGGACAGGAAGTGCTATGGCTGATGTAAGATTTGGTGTTTCAGACTATGGAGGCACGGAAGATGTGCAAACCAAGGCCGTGTGAGTCTGTCACTGGAGTGAGCAGTAATTATTTCCCATTTGTTGTGGCACACAACAACCAGTCTGTTTAAAGCATGTACTTAGCCGTTCTCGTGTGCTGCTGAAGATCTGAGAGGGGCTTCCCTGTAAAGGTGCCCTGTGATTGGAGCACTCTGGCAGGTTAGGAGCCTTAGGGTTGAGCCTTGGGTGAGCGCGTGAAGGTGGACTGTTTGAGTTTGGCGTTGCGTCACTCTGAACAGGTTTCCGAGTCCCGGCTATTTACACAGCTGGTTTCGCTCGTCTGAGGATTATGGGAGATTATTGGCCGTCCAGAGCGGAGCAGGAGGAGGTTAGTGGTTTCCATGTCTGCTGTCTGAAAGCTTTTCTTCCTGTACTTCACCTGGCCAGTCAAATGCATGTTTGCTGCCTTTAAACCCTCTTCTGCTCCAGTGTGTCAGAGTGCCATGTCACATTAAAAAGAGTTTAGACACTCAGCACAAGAAACCAGGTCTAACCAGCAGTTTTTTTCTTTAATTTTTCTTTTTTTGATACTACAAAAAGAGGTCAACAAATTTAAATAAAACTCTAACCACATGATCACAGGGAGCATTCATATGATTATGTCTTCACGCATATGAGTTGTCAATCTTGGAAAACCATGAGACATTTCTGGAGCAGTATAATGTTAGAATGCACATTCATGACAACATAAAATAAAAGCCTTATTTCTTATTGTATGTTTCTGTCAATCAATTTCTTTTAAAATCAGTCAACTCTTTTGTCTATGTATTTTTCATTTTAAAAAGCCAACATAATAGCTGTTTAACATAATAATGTGCCAGACACTGTCCACATAGTAGAAAATTAGCTTCTCAATGCCTTTGGAACAGAAAGATCAGGGACATGATTGACGTGACCCTGTAAGGTTCACACAAAAGTTTACAAATTCAGCAAAAAAGAGACTTTCCATGTTAATTCAGCTTTCTAATTACTCACTAATAATATCTGTTTCATTATATATTTTTCAACAGAATAAAATATTTCAAATACAGTACAATGGTTTAATGTTGTTACTGTCAGCACATGTAAATACATTTTGTTTTCTGGGGTATTTTCCGGAGGCTCTTTGTTTGGTATGATCTAAAACCTAAATTCAGAATAATCCCTGATTTTACTGTAGACTCAGTATTAAATAGCTTTCTGTAAATGTTGATTATGTGCTGAATGGCTGATGTCACATGACTGTGGCATTTGCTGTTGGGAACCATTCCATCAGTGAATCATTAGACCAGCATGCATTAACACTAACATTTGTTAGGTTTTTCTATGGCTTTTTGGCAAACTTTGCAGCATATTTGTTAAATAGTTTAGACACTTGGCCACACACAGTTATATCCTCCATCTGTGTTGTATACCTTAGGTTGTGTAGCACTACTTAAATGTCGCTTAAATTACAGTTGGATATTTTATACACCTGATATTATTCTTCTTTGTATGACACTCATATAATCTGTATATGGTACAAAAACGTTGGTCACATTTAGGAAGGTTATGGAGCATGAGTTTAAGTGTCTTGACATGACGCATACATCATTATCACAGGCAATTTCAGCTCTTGCCTGTACCTAATGAGACACAGCTGTCTTAAAAATAGTGCATTGTCCTTAAATTTGTGAAACAAACTTAAGTAAGTGTTACCCTTTTCTTACACAATAATATGCCTGCAGTGGTTGCTGAGCTAGCGAAAATAAAACGAGGGAGACACAGTAAATGAACAAACAAAGGAAACACTTAATTCCATTTGTGTGATGGTTCGAATCTGGACCACAGTCTCGTGAAGGTCTGCCACCATCTGATATTTGAGAGAGAATACAGAAATTTCAGGTCTGGCATTGGTCAAGCGCTGAGTGCAGATCACAATTAGAGATGCATGTGGTCTTCATTAGCTGTGCGGTTAAGTAATGTGTGTCTGCGCTCTCTTCCATTCCCAGTTTACCATTAAACACACCCTGATTCAGCCTGTAGGGGAAAATACAATGTATGGCCTTTTGTAATGAGTTAAAAATAGACTGCGCTTCTTTTCCGCCATTACAAGACACGAGGCTTGAAGTTCTGTCTCATAGAGAGGCAATAAAGCTTTACGTTTCCGCAGATCTGAGCGAGAAAGTGGATTCCTGGCGCAGGCCCTTCACGTGTACAACAGGGAAACTATGAAATGAAATAATCTCAAAACTATTTAACTATTTACAATCAAACTATTGTAGCATCATTCACTGTGGGGCACTGCTGGGAACTTGCGCAGATGTGCTCACCACACTCGGTGCTGCGTCGTCTCTCAGAAAGGCAGGCAGCCAAGCAGACCAATCGGATGTGGAAGGATTGCATGTTTCAGTGAGTCATGGAGGCCAGCACAATTTGATAATTGTACCTTATGGAGAAGTTCCGAGGACCCTGAGCAAACCGTTAACTGTTGTATGTTAAAGCGCAAGAGGCAAGAAACCATTGGAATTGTGGGCCTCAGCTCTGTGAAGTTGTGTAAAATGTCTGTAAGTCTGTAAATGGGTATTGCGTATGGATTTCTCACAATACCGCTTTGTTAATAATTTGGGTAATTCCCCATTAGATTGTTTTGCTATAACCATGACGCAGATGCACTCTGGTGCGTATGATGAAGGCTTGCAGCTGCTGGATGCAGTCAGGGTGTGGCTTTGTTCTGCAGAATTTACTGTTAGAAAAAAAAGCTGCCCGCAGGCGAAGCTGTGTCTAAACATATAATAAAGAGCGCAATGGTTTGTTTTAAAGACTCCAAATCCCAGGGATGATGTGCTTTCTGGTCGACAGACTTCCATGTGTAATTGCAACGTGCATAACCCACTGAACTGATCTAAACAATAGTCTGAGCCGCACGTCTTTAATTCGGGCTGTTCTAGATAGAGCTTTTCTCAGAAAGCTATATCTGCTCAGAGGGGAAAACAGCTCTGTTGGTGTGACTGCCTTTCTTAAGTCAGTTATGACTGTATTTGCCCAGACAGTGTCACAGGACACTTTGTACTTAATCTCTGGTTGGATTTCCTTTCCATTATCTGACTGTAGATATGATGATGCAAGCCTTCGGTTCCAGCCTGCTTGCTGGTAGTTCCCCTTCACTAGTTTTTTTTTTGCATTTTGAGGGGGTCGATTTCTGGACCGCTGCCCAGACAAAGGCAAGATTTTTGCAGCCCTGGCCCTCCCTTTGCTGACCTCCCTATCTCCACTCTGGGAAAACCGGTCCCTGTGGAATGGCTGAGAATGATCTGGATTTTCCTGTGAAACTTTTATACTTTTTCGACAGATTGACAATCTGCAGATCACAGACAGTTACACTGTTGCCCTTTAGGTTCGCAAAACTGATCCTCAGAGGAACACAGCCACCATCAGCCATGTAAAAACATTGCAGGCAATTAAGGGCAGCATCTATCCATTTTAGAATGTTTAAGATGGTGATATTTCATGCCCTTGTGACTAGTCAGTCACATGGGTTGGCCAGCTGGTTTTCTTTAATTGTTGTTTGAGCTGTATTTATTTTGAATATATATTTTAGATGGCCTTATGCTGACACGAAATGAGGATTCTTCTGCATACTCTGCTCTAAAAGTCATACCTAGACTCCCCTCTTTCGAACACTAATGACATTGGCATTGTACAGGCTTTTGTGAACTGAGTTCACATCACCACCTGTTGCTCATTTAGGAGCGAAGGGGAGAGAACAGATTGAAGTAAATTTAAAGTAAACACAAAATATAATGTTTAGCCTCTAATGTGTCGAAACACAGGAAAACGAGAGCTGGAGAAAAATGTCAGGTAAGCGTTTATCACTTAATGGAAACCGACAGGCGATCTGGGCATATCAGTCTGCAGATCGTTGCCGAAACATTTGGTGTCCATGTGGTAGTAAGACAAGCACATGGGAAAAAAAGAACAGTCTCACTTCAAATGGCCTGGAAATGGGATTGTGAGATTAAACAAAAAGTAAAATGAAATAATCCACGCAATGTGGACTCTGGCTTTTCAGAAGACATTCTATCCGAGACTGTTATTTGTTATCTGGGAATTCTTTCATGAGAGGGAAGGGGAGTTACATACTACAATTAAACAGAGCTGTAGTCCTGCACCAGGACAGTAGATTCCTTGTAGCAGTACATATTTTACTCTCCTGTGAACATCTGCACTGGTAAATCACTTGCACTGAGCCTCGAAACGGCAGCATTGTGGCCCGTTATGTGACATGTTGGAAAGAGTCTTTATGGCCCCCAACAGTGGTATCCATTGCGATGTAAGGACAGGGAGGGCCAGATTTAGAGGCAGTGTGGAAGAAAGCGGAGCTGATGAGGAGGTAAAGTATTACCATGCATTATATATAAATAAACCAGTGCTAAACCAGGGGGACAGCAGTGTAGCATAGTGGTAAGGAGCAGGATTCACGAACGAAAGGTTGCTGGTTCAATTCCCCACCGGCACTGCTGTTGTACCCTTGGTACTTGGTACCTAGAATTTCCTCAGTAAATATCCAGTTCTGTAACATTTATTTAAAAAATTGTAACCTATGTAAGTTGGTGTAGATAATAGCATCTGCTAAATGCCAATAATGTAATGTAATATAAATCATTTGACCACTCCCCCCACCCCACACACACACACACACACACAGCTCCCCTGATGTCTATGGGAGAGCTGTAGGCAGCAGCCTGATCTTGGGAAACAACCACATTGGTTTCATTATTCCGATGTGACTCAGATGACTTAATGACCCTGATGCTCGTTAGTCATCCAAGATTACCATGCGGAATCATAGGTGAAGAGTGCAGATCTGGCAACCCCTACCTTCTGTGACGGACCTTGAGATAACAACAATAAATCACTGACTGGTGTTGCATTTTCCCATTTATCACTGACAAGGCAAAGACTTTATTTAGTGCATAGTTTCAGGTATGTTTTTTTCATACACATCTCAGACAGCTCCAGCACGCACACAATCTAAATTAAACATCTCAGCCTATAATCTATGGTTATATACACACATCTCCACCCCTCAGTTTAACGGTCTATAAACAGCAACGCAGTGTAGAAGCATCCATCATATCTCTAGCACCACCATGCAATAACGCAGGGCTATGTTCTTTCCCATTTCACACTGCTTCTACGCATGTCTGCATGCTATCGCATAGATACAAATGCCGTTACAGTTATAACTGATATCATGCCATATTCCTAGTCCTGTTCTGGGTAGATTATGGCCAGTAGTGAAGTGAAATGAATCTGCAATCAGGAGTGAAAGAGTGTTGGGTAACGGAGCACAGCTGGGTTTGGCAGTGGTGTGTGGAGCGCGGGGTACACAGAGGAGGGTGCTGAGGAGAGGGGCAGAGAGCGCCATGCGAGGCTGGAGCCGAGGGGCAAGAGAGAGGCATGTAAACATTTATGGCACGCACCCCTGTGTTGCCTCGGGACGGTCAATGCAATACGCTGTAATGTAATTCAGCTTCGTGGCAAAACCAGCTGCGAAAATCCGAACATAACCCGAGGGAGTTAAAGCCTCTATGGAAAGAAATGGCGCCCTTGCTTAGCGCTGCAGAGTTGGAGTGGAGCCTTGCGGAAGTGTGTTTATTTTCTCAAGATAATGTTTAAATCAGCATAATGTTTAAATGTGCATGTGAAGTTTGAGAGGCAGGCTAAATAGTTTGTTTTCACCTATTTTAAATCTGATATATCCCTTGACCCGGTGGTGGAGAGGGGGAGAGAGGGAGGAAAACTTCATGTCTATTACACTATACTGAATCACTCTCCAAGCAATCTCTGCAATAGACCATCTGACTGAAGACTTCATTTAAATTCAAGACATTTGGAAAGAAATACCCATAGTGTTATTCATTTATGCAGTTTTTTAAGAGAAAGAGAAAAAAAATCCTGAAAATTATATATATCAAAGCTTTAAAACCTGGAATATTGCCACATTGTAATTTTAAACTGACAGCGTATATTAATGCACACCTGTTTGGCTTTGAACATGTTGACTGAAATTATAAAAGTACATTATCATTTATTTAATTTTGTCAGATCAGAGGCATGGTGAGGTATAGTTTTAATGGTTGTCATTAATTATCTCCTGTTCTGCATACTAGATATCTGAAATCTCTTCCTAAGCCTGTAAAATTCAGTGGTTTGGATCCCCATTCATACATTTTAAACCTTTAGTCACATTCTGTAATCTGTCTCCTCTAATGCACATTGTGTGTCTCACTCCAGCCACTAAAAAATAATTTGTCCTGGGCCTGTCACATTAGACGGAAAACAGAGGAAACAACACCTTTTAAAACAAAAGTAACATGAATTTATTTCGGACCTCAGCTCAGAAAAGCAGCCTCTGCATACTGATGTAAACCACCATCTGCTGATGAATCCTGTGTGTTTTTAGATAGAGAGTGGATTGAACAGGGGATGCCCCACAACATCACACTGGCCTTTTTTTCCAAAGAGGTTTTATCAAAGTTATATCCAAATTTCAAATACAGTATACATCTGAAACTTGTGTGAATCTCAAACATTTTTTTTGTTAATAAGAGGTAAGATTCAGCTCCTATTCAGCAAACCTGTTCTCAGGGTAACTTTCTCAGACAAAGATAAATGGGAGACGACATTGTCTGATTTTGTATTTATGCAATGTATATTAATATTTCACTTAGACCACTGGCTACTCAAATATTGCACCGTGGTCAGGGCTGAACTGTATGGCCTTGTTACCGTAGGTTACAGGTTGCCATGGATTCCCCATAGGTTTCCCTGTTGTTTTTTTCTTTTTGGTGTAAATGCCAGATGTGACAGTGGTCCTGTACACCTCCACACGCCACCCCCATATTCCCAACATGTTATATTCCCACATGTAATATCTAGCCCTATCTGGGCATGTGGTACCTAATTTGTGAACGATTTAAAACTGTGTGTCCTGCACTCCACTTGGCATTTATAACTTAATGTGGACGTAATAAGTATGTATTTATACTTATAATTATAATTTATACCACATCATGAGTATTATACCATATTTAATTTTTGTGTCCTGTGGCTATGAACTCCATAACCTCCATGTGGTTTTTAACATTGTGGGACACGTGTGGGAGCCCCTGGGTGTAGTGGGAAAAAGTATCAATTTGTAACATTAATAAAATATGCGTATAAAGCATACTCCACGTCCACATAAAATGCCTTAATTCTGTAGAATTACTGGTCCTCAAAAACATCAGTCCGGCAGTTCAAAAGGGAGCTGTATTTAACTGTACTTAACTATACTTAGCATTTCACTGCTCTTTCATGTACTTGCCTCACAACCTCCCTCAAATTATATCGTGGATGAAGTAGAAGCAGGTATAATCTCCTCAGACACAGCTGACATGAGACTCGGGGCTGAGATGTACTCTGTGTGTGTGTGTGTGTGTGTGTGTGTTTTCCGAGATGTGTCTCTCTGTTTGGCTTTGTTTGATCCATAAAACTGGATTCCACCTGAGAGGAGATGGAAACCAAATGTTTGACTGTCGTCCAGGATCCTGTGTAATATATATCTTGAATTCAGACGGCCACAGCTGTCAGTGACTAATGCTCTGTGTTGCATGCCTTCATCCAAAGAAAGCTGTCCAGTTAGCAGCGGGGTGGGGGTGGGGGTGTGGGGGGGTCCTTTGTTTTTAATTAGTTTTTAAGTGTGCTACATATGACATGGCAGATTTGATCTTGTGACCCATTAGAAATCATGCATGGTTAATATAGATGTTGAGAGAACTTGGAGCTGACTGCTTATCTGGCTGTTTTGTCATAAAACTAAGCGTTTGTAAATTAATACTAATACAGGTGTTAACTGAATAGGACCTCCTGAACAATTAATCATGTTGAACATTTCTTAACATTACAGTTACAAAGACTTGAACGGTTTGTGGGAGCCTGAATCTTTTGTATTACATATTAAGTTTACTTTTTAATTTTTTATCCCTTCTGCAATCCACATCTGGCTTCTTTGGAAGGTATTTCTGAGATGCATAGCTTTGGATTGTATTACTTTTGGGAGATTTACATTTACATTTACATTTATTCATATGGCAGACGCTTTTATCCAAAGCGACTTACATAGGTTACAGTTCTTTACAATGTTATCCGTTTATACAGCTGGATATTTACTGAGGCAACTGTGGGTTAAGTACCTTGCCCAAGGGTACAGCAGCAGTGTCCCAGATTAAAAAAAAATGTAAAAAATTCTGAGGTAGTCCATGAACTCGGATTTCTCCACAAAACATCACCATGTCCTCAACCAGGGACATTGATATCTCTGGTAATTTTGCAGCGGGATCTTTCGTGTGTAGATGGTACAATCCCTTACTGCCCCCTGGGGGAGGTTCTGCACACACCTGGATGGGCAAAGTGCCTCCGGATTCCTGCAGTGTGAGGCAGCCCCCTGCATAAGGGCACCCTTAGGACAGGACTTCCTGTCCGTACATCAAGCAGGCATACTGAGGGTGCCATTTTTAAAGTCTCTGCGGTCAGATGATCAGCGAGCTCATAACCCTTGTGAGACACACTGAACACGCTCCCTACACCCATGTCACTACAGGGATCTACAGCTGTGAAAAAAAAGTAAAATAATATACCTTAAACAGTTTTATATTTCCCCATTAACAACAACAAAGAGATTAAGTGAGAAAGATTGCAGTTGTTGAATTTAACCGCACACCGCAGAATGACAGGGAGAAACAGCTTTTACTGAAAGGTAGAGGGCAGTAAGCTTTGATCTTTATTCGCTCTTCCCTGTGTTTATGTACTGTCTGCGTTATGATGCCATGAATTATACATTCCATAAATCTTGCAGTTGGTGGTTAGAGTGCTGTAATTCATGTGAAAGTGAAAAACAAAAGAACACAAGCTGTGTACTCTCAGACGGTAACAGTTGCCCCGCAAAGTGAAGGCAGCCATTTACTGAATTTTTTTTTTTTTAAGAGTACAGTATAATGGTGTGTGGAGCTAGCTTTTAATAGTATTGCACTGTTTGTGTGGCCTGTGTAGGAAGGCAGAACAATGCCACTTGTAAGTCAACCACTTTAAAAATGACATCAAACAATCAAAGTCCTCACTGGCCATTACATTGTATCTCCTTGGCAGAGGCTCTTATCCTGAGCTCCTTCCACTTGTTTTTCTCACATGTTATCCGTGTACACAGCAGGGTATTTACTGAGGAAATCTGGGTTAAGTACCGAGCCTGAGGGCAGAACAGCAGTGGCCCACCTGGGAGTGAAACCAGCAGCCTCTGGGATAGGAGCCCTGCTCTGCGCAGCTACACCTCTATGTACCAGTGTGCTTATTTTACCCATCTACACCAACATGATGAACTGCTCAAAATAGTGGTGATTTGCCCAAACTGAGCGTTTATCTGGGAAATGTATTCTTTACACGAGCTGCTTTCTGATTGAAATGTACCTAAAAATTAGGAGTAAATAGGTGATACCTCTTTTGTGGAGTTCAGACATGTAAAAAGGGATTTTTACTTGCATAAAATGCTTCTAGAAGTATATTGTGGCATTAAATACCTCATATTTGCTAAATACAATTTGGAACAAACTGCAGAAAGATAACTACCTGGTGAACATGACAATTTGATGCTGAAAGCCAAGAAGCTATTTCAGTGAGTCAGTAAGAAGCACGAAGTAACCCCGACAGACCCTAATAGCTAAATAACATTTGATTCAAATCCCAGAAACATTTTGAACATCAGTACAAGAGCCTGCAGTGTTTCTTTAAAGCAGGAAAAAGAGAAGTACAGACATGTCAGCGGGTACTTATTCCTCTAATTTTCCTGGCTGCACTCCACTCTACACCCAAGAGAGGCACAGACTTGCGTGTGGGATGGACATCCCTTTGCATGTTCAAACCAGAAGGAAAAACATGGCCTCCAACCCAAAGAATACCCTGTTCGGGTGGTGTGAGTTCCTACCCTACAGCCTTCTCACAGGTCCTCATTCTGACACACAGAAATACAGCAGGGATTTCAGCGTAAACAGGCACAACTCCTGTGGACACACGGTGCACATTAACAGGCCTCATAAACACTTTGAATGATCACAAGCTCTCCGCTCTCCTTGAAGAGCAATTACAGCGGGTCAGTACTAATCAGAAGAGCTCAAAGTGAAAGATCTTTTGCATCTTTTTTCATAAAGGTACTCATAAACAAGGCTGTTTCCACAGCATGTGTGCTGCAGGACTATTCCACATGACTTCATTAGAGACTAATTACGGGACAGGTGAGGGGTCAGGGAGGGATCTGCACAGATACCGGCAACTTCAAAACAGGCAGGCAGATTCACCGAAAGGTGACCCATCAGCTATAAATCCATACGGCCTCCAGGGACAGATACTTTCCTGGAAATCAAAATTTTCTCCGCAGCAGGAGGAAAGCCTACCTCTGTTCATAATTCAAAAAATTATGTGAGGATTAATGTATATATTGCCGTAATAAGCAGTCATATATAATTGATTTAATATTTCCTCCAGTGTATACACGGTTATTCTTTGACCGATACTGAATGCTACTACTGAAACAGAACTGCACATCTCCTCTTTCTCTGGAAACAAAACAAATTTAAAATAAACCTGACTGAGTGTTTCCATGAAGTCACTGTTAACCTCTAGACTCTGGCTTCAGCAGCAAATCCCTAAACACAGCAGAAATGTTATGAGTATTTCCATTTTAGCAGGAGGAAAATCCATAAACCCGTGTTTTAACCCCTTGTCGGCCTTCGTATCTGCCAGGAACAATCCCGTTTGAAATAATGTACATTCTCCCTCCTGAGTTTAAAGTGCCTCTCGCTACACACAGGCGTAGCAGAACGCAGTGATGTGGGGTGATAGATTGTGCCGCCTGCCATCTCTCTGAGAGAGGGCTGTCAGCTGTGGGTGAAGTTCAAAGTCTGCTGCAGACATGCTGTTTGGTGGTGTAATGGAGAACACGTCCACAGTCCTGAGGCAGAGGGGACAGGGAGGGCCCAGGCGGGCGGGGGGCATGGGGGGGGCTGGGGGGTGGAAAATCAGCATCAGGAGGACCCCTTCACGGGGGCATACTTCTCCCGGTCGTCATGTTTACTGGGGCTTTTACGATGTCTGAGAAAAGAAAGAAATCTGCCATAAATTAGCCAAGAGGGGGAGGGAAAATGAGTTTCTCTCTCTCTCTCTCTCTGTCTCTGTCTCTTTCTCCCTCTCTCTCTTTCTCTGTCTCTCAGTTTCTCTGTCTCTCTCACTCCCCCCCCCCCCTTTTTTTAACAGCTTTCTGAGATTGTTTTGTGAGCTGCAGTTCTGGAAATTTTGAAATGCATCAAAATCCACACGTTACCAAAAAAGCCAGGATGTGGGAGAAGTGCTCTTTGTACAGCTGAACATTGATGATTAGCGGTCTGAGCTTTGGTTTTGAGCGTAATGACAGGTTTCTCTCTGCGGGTTTATCAGATGTGCACTTACTCAAGTTTACTCAGAGTCACAGGAGGTCAGACTGCGCCCCTTAAGAGCATCTTCTGTCTTCAGCTCCTCTGTTTAAGTGACATAAAAATGACAGAAAGTTCAGGGTGCAAAGCCAAGGTGAAAGTATGTGTGGGGTAAAAATCTGGGTCAGAGGACAGTAATGTCTCAGCAATAAATCAAACAGGATGTGAGTACAGCACAAAGAAATGTTTACCGGGGGGGGGGTTCGGGCAGTGTGAGTGTTTGACTCTCCCTGACCTTTCCTGATATTTGCACCACAACCCAATCTTTACTTTACCTGTATGAAAATACCATCTGCTCTGCCTCTGAATCTGAAACCGGCATTGTGAGACCAGGCTGCACCCATCAGCAGCTGTCTGAGGAAAAGATGAGGAAAGGGTGGCAGAAAAGCCGTACCGTGTCTGTCGAGCGTCTCCGGGATGTTAGCCGTTACCTCATGAGGGTTTGTTCAGGCTCTTTGTAGCCGTGCTGGCGAGGACACACGGTGTGTGTTCCCCCATATGCTGCAGCTGAGACAGCCGGAGAGGAGGAGCAGCCAGGAACCGTGACTCACCGCAGGACAGCAGCAACCTCTCATCAATCTGCATCCAGAAGTAAAAAACACACCTCAGTCTCATTACTCCCATAGCCCATGGATTTGATTTAAAATACTCAGATCTGCAGCCCACACATCTTCAAGGACAATTATGATACGCGATAATTGATAATTACCGTGCCCCCCACCTTGTGCACATGTAAGCATGATTCTATAGTGAAGGCCCTGTCTTTGTGTAACCTCTGTCTGTCCTCACTGACATGCTCACAGGGGATCCATTTCTCGTCAAGGTTCACCTTGCAATATTTTTCAGGCTGTAATAAATCATGGTTTTGGTACATGGCTCAATGATTTGTGTTTGATCATGAAATTAATCAAGTAATTGGATCAATGCCGTGGCAACCTGTGGCAATCTCATCTGAATAGCGGTCAGAGATATTTTATGCTCAATGACACTTGGAAAAACTGAGTCTGAACCTGATAGATGACTTACGAGGCTCAGTAGTGTTTTCGCCCTTCCACAGCAGTAGGGGTGGTGTCTGCCTTAAGTCTTTCAAAATATAGAAGGAAGAAGAAAGGGTTACTGACCCAAATCATTTGAAAACACGCAGTCATCACAAAATGTCATCAGGTCAGTTAGGAGCGACTTGAACTGGCTCCTGGGTGCCACCTGGTGTTAATAGGTAAAACAGGTCAACACCTCTGGACTGGCAGGGGATGCATACCTAATTTAATTCAGTAATACTTGCATAATGAACCATTGTTTCAATGAAATGTGTGAATATTCCTCCTTGCAATGACTGTACATGATAATTATTTTTCAAATCAAAATGTATGTTTCAGAAGTTGAAACTGGGAATAACCTGCATGTTACCCATTTTCATTTTGTTAGACAGCTGTATTCAGATGGCTTAAACAGTGTATTTATTTAACAGGAATAGCTGTACACGCTAAGCCCCAGTTTGACTTTCTATGAGTAAGGTGCAGGAAACTTACAGAGAGGTGAAGAAAGGCAAAAGATTTGCATCATTCAGCGTTAATGGGCTTCTTAGACACCATGAAAGCCAGACACATAATTTATATGTTAAAAAGAGCATAATGAATGTATTGTAATAAACTTTCCAAATGTGGTTTCATTTTTAAAATTATTCAAAGAAAAAACAGTTTGTGGGCAGCTTCAGTTATTTCTATGAGTCAGGCGTTTGAAAGGCCGACCGAGGAAGGATACTGGAGAATATGAACACATGTCTGCCGGTACGATTTTCCCGAAAAAGGGTCACCTTTTTCAAAACAGCCCTTTTCTTCATCGTTGAAATTCACTTGAGTAAATATGTGCACAGACACACATTTACTGCAAGCAATGGGAAACGAGAAAAAATTTGTTTCAACAATTCAGTCTTCCAAATTACTATGAAGAAAATTTAATGAATGGAATATACAAGAAACTAAGGTTTTGTGACACCAATTTAATGGATGTTATTTGGAAAAACATGAAGGCAGACGGTTTCATGATGTCACAGGAAATATTTTCCATTAGCGTCCATGTGAACTGAATTCAGCACCAACGACATTTGCAGAGCAAGGCCACAAACCGTTAAACTGAAAAGCAGGGCTCATTCATTTGCTTCTGCCTCATCATCGACTGCATTGTGAGTCCGTTTCTTGCAGACCAGTAAAAATGAGCCAGATGTATTTTAATGTAACCCTTCAGTTTCGGTCCAAGCAATTATTTCATAATGTAACCACTATTATGACTTATATTCATGCAATTAGCCTTCTGCTGTTGCCAGAAGACGAGCTAAGGTATGGTTAAGCTGCCACTCACAGTGAGATTCTCTCTCTCTCTCTCTCTCTCTCTCTCTCTGTGTGCGTGTGTGTGTGTGTGTGTGTGTATGCACGCATGTGCGCATGTGCATGTGTGTGTGCGTGTGTGTGTGTGTGTATGTGTCTATGCACGCATGTGCGTGTGTGTGTGTGTGTGTGCGTGCGTGTGTGTGTATGTGTGTATGCGTGCGTGTGTGTGCGTGTGTGTGTGTGTGTGTGTGTGTGTGTGTGTGTGTGCGTGTGTGTGCGTGTGTGTGTGTGTGTGCGTGTGTGTGTGTGTGTGCACGTGCGCGCGTGTGTGTGTGTGTGCGCAGGGGATGACCTGAGCTGCACAGAGAATGGCCAGGTCTACACTAACAGAGATGTGTGGAAGCCCGAGCCATGCAGGATCTGCGTGTGTGACAGCGGGGCCATCCTCTGTGACGAGATTCAGTGCGAGGAGGTGACAAACTGTGAAAAGCTCACCATTCCTGACGGGGAGTGCTGTCCCGTGTGCGGCGACTCCGCCAGTCCCAACGGGAACGGCAGGCCAGGTCAGCTTACACCTGAAACTAAACAAAAATAATAGCAAGCATAAGCAGAAACATTTCTACAAACATATTTCACCCACAACATGTTATTTATCAATAAAAGTGAAAGATAAAATATGGATCATATGGCTTCTCTGTTTTGGCTTTTAGATCTTTTTTTTTTTTAACAAAGATCCATAATAATGCAGTGAAAACCTGACTCATCAAAGAAAATGATTGTTGATTATTACAGCTGTTCATAAGGAAATTTTCATTAATTGTTTTCACCATTATTCATATGGACATTTTGATTCACCAATATTAGCAAACCCAGGTTACAACCAAATGAATACACAAATAAATGTGAGCATGTGAAGTAATACATTTTCAATTTTTCAACTTTTTAGATGGAAGAGTCTACAAGGTAAGCCACAACCTTTTAACCAAATTTGTACAAGCATTTTTGAAAGATTTTACCTTTTAAGATTATGTTTAAGTTGTGTGAAAACATCATCAACTGAATCAATTTGAATTTCAGGGCCAGAAAGGAGAACCTGGAGATGTTCCATATGTAAGTACACAAGTTAACTGATAATGTTTCATTAAAATGACATAATACTCATTGAAGCGAACATAAAGTCAGTTGGCACAACTATCTTCAGTAACTTTGTCTCTGCCTTCAGGTAGTAGGAATAAGAGGTCGCCCAGGATCTATGGTAAGTACACACAGGGGTGGATTTGTCTTGCTCTTTCTGAATAAAAAACAAAGAGAAGGAAAATAATAATAATAAAAAAAGCACTGCATCTTGTGAAAGCTGCTGTATTTAGTATTCTGCGTTGTTTCCGCAATAGCATGAGTGCTCATGTTTATTTTCTAACACTAGGTGGCAATAAAGATCCACTCTGAGAATATCATTTAACCGGATAACTTTAGGATCACCTTTTAACTTACTTTTAAAAAAAAATCTGTTCTGTGTTGCATTGGCTGTATCTACAAATAATGCTTGTTATAAATGATTAATTTTGTTTTAATGTTCAGTCCAGATCCCTTACAGTTTTGCCTGCTAGTGGACTAACACTGTTGTGAGTAAACAGAGGCTGCATCAGGTGATCAGAAAAACAAAGGTGACCCCTCTGCCTCCTCTTAACAAAAACAGGGGCCGCCAGGGGCGCCAGGATTTAGAGGGGACAGAGGACCCAAAGGACGACCGGTACGTAAAAAAACAAAACAAAAAAACAAACAGTAACAACAACAAAACACAGAATGTGTTGCTGTTGCATTTTTAATAGCTTACAATGAAGCTGACATCTGTTTTGTCATGGAGCACTGAATGCGAAATGGAAGAAAATTTTAATGAAGGAGTGAACCGCTGAGATGCTGGATTGATAGTGTTATCAGTTAATAAGGAGGGAGAATTCGTTTCTATTAGATTAGACACGGCAGCATGCAAGTGACTGAAACCCATATCAGCCACTTCTAGCGCTGCGCTTTGGGATGCTACAATGGGGTGTTGCTAGGTGAAGCCACAGGGACAATTTCAGTGGAGTGCTGTACTTGACCAAGATTCACAGGTGTTGGTGAGCTGAACATATTCCAAGCTTCCCCTATGAACACAAAGCGCCAACATCTGGGGAGAATTTCGTAACTGATCTTATCCTTGTGTCTGTTCGGTTTAAAATGGCACGAACTGAAAAGCAACAACTTTATCGTGTATTATTTTTTCTCCATAACAAATCGCTCTAACCACATGTTTGGGTAGGTTCATTCACTAGCATCCAAATATAACATTTACGCAATAGCTCGAGTCAACCACCTTATTCTCAACGTAATGTTGACTTTAATTACAGCATTCTTGAACTTAATATGAAGAAAACAAATACCTCAATATTTCTAAGCTTTAATAATTTCAAAATATTGTCACTGCTGAATACAATCTGAGATGCCATGTTACATCACAGACACACCCCATTCATGCCTGTTACACCTATCCAAGCTGCTTACCCGGCATTCACTGGGCAGGGTCTGACAAAGGGAACCCATTCATATACTACGAAATCCTCAAATTAACAAAGCCATCACAGTGTCCTGAGAGATATGGTCACTGACAAGCATCTGAAAGACTGCTTACTGGAAAAATATTCTTTCCCAGCTGTTTGGAACGATATCTGTGATTATTATGCTTAGTCCCAAAAGAAGAATTAAAGAGACAAAATTACCACTTGTAGAAGTACACAGCAAAGATGCATTTAAAAACAGGAATCCTGAAAAATACTTTTTTATTTAACGATTCTTGCACCTCAAACAGTTTTATAGCAGACATGTTATTCTGGAGAGGTAAAGTTTTTTTTTTCTCTATTTCCTTTTACCTCCTTCTATTGCACCTCATAAAACAATTCAGTTTGTTAGTGGGAAGGTCAAAATAATTGTAATTCATCACGATCAAGATTTAATTGACTGCCGCAACAGTAATAGCTTCATGAGTTTGATTGATCTGCGAGTGTGATTTTGCATAAAAAACAATGGCTAGGCACAACACAGCAGTCACACCAATAGCAGATCATATGCTGAGCAACAAAGCATACTTTATGCTGGATCTGATCACGGTTATTATTCTTCTGATCTAGTCAACATGAGAGGCATCAAACGGAACCACAGTGTTCTGAAGTATTGCTTTCACTGAGCCTTCTGTCACACTTACAGACAGCCGTGGGACCAGACAGGGACGGGCTAATCTCACTACAGTGACATTCCAAGAAGTGTCATCTGCTCAGAAAAAAAAAAAGAAAAAACGTATTACAGACATTAGCAGATGCTCACGCTGGACAATTCACCAAAGCATGGGAAGGATCAGATTAATTAATTACAGACTAAGGGCACCCATCCCCAGAGAACTGAAATGTTTTGAATGCAGCGGGCTGCATAATCTCCTCAACAATTCCATTCCCTTCACTCACTGGGTTTAACCCAGCATTGAAGATGTAACTGTAAGCACTTAAAACAAGATTAGTAAACATTTAGAAATACCTTACTCATCTGTCTGCATCGTCTGGCAACATGTCTGTGAAATTGAGCCTCATCTCCAAATTGAGGAGTTGAGGAGACATTCAGGATATCATGAAACTAGTGAAACTAATGGTGTATTCACATGTATTTTAAATGTGCTTCGGCAACTGGCCTTGATACAGAGGTGTTCCTCCAAAACGTCGAGAAGAGTAAACAACCATGTCAAAGTTTTCCTCGGCTTTGTCTTCATTTCCGAAATACAATACTTAACGACACATTTGTTGATAGAGTAAGTGTGCTGACACTATCTTATCAAATTTTAGGGTCCCAGAGGTCAACCAGGCTACGATGGGGAGCCAGGCATCCCAGGACAACCAGGAGAACCAGGTCCCCCTGGGCACCAGACACACCCTGGGGTGAGTGCCCCTCCTGGGGTAAGATGGCCTAATTTCATTGTGGCACTGACTGCACAGTCACTCACCGTGGTGTAACTCCTCCCTCTGTGTCTCAGGGACAGCTCTCCGCTCAGATGGCAGGAGGCTTCGATGAGAAGTCAGGACTGGCAGGCCAAGTGGGGATGATGCCTGGGTCTCGGGTAAGCAGGAGGGGCAGGAGGTGCAGGAGGTGCAGGAGGAGCAGGAGGAGCAGGAGGTGTCAGCACACAGGGCTGCAGGCCTGCTTCAAACTCAAAAACTTTAATACTTCTGTAAAATATTTAGTTTATTACTCATTCATAAAGACAAATGAGCAAGCTGAGCACCTCTTGACAGTTGAGATTTAAAACAGTTCCTCGGGTTTATTATGATTGTTGTCATTTCCTTCATGAGCTAATGAGAACAAAAGCGTGGTGATACTACTTTTTCTCATCACTTCAATGCATTTGAAATTCTGTAATAACGGGACTTTGTTCATCATCTTTCAGGAAATTCTGTAATAACGGGACTTTGTTCATCATCTTTCAGGAAATTCTGTAATAACGGGAGTTTGTTCATCATCTTTCAGGGAGAGGCAGGAGCAAGAGGACCTCCTGGACCAACTGGTCAACCTGTAAGTTAAAAAAAATAGCCTCGTTTTCTCCAGAAAAATTATAGATATCTGTGATTAAATATATGGCTAAATGATTTTTCTAATGTCATTATGCTCCTCTCTGATGCACAGGGCCCTGCAGGAGTGCAGGGACCCCCTGGTGAGGTGGGAGACCCAGGGCCGATGGTAAGTGTAGACCCAGAACGCCGGTGCTGAGCGACATGGAAAAAATGTCTTTCTGTCCATAGAAAAATGATGGAGATCTTCAAAAAGTTTCCAAGCCAAAATGACCAGCGTGAATGAGCAGCCTCCTCCATTTTGAGGTCCATGCACTCTGTGCATGGAGGAAATGTGTAAGACACCAGGCCTGGTTTAATCACTTCCTGTGGGAAGGTGGAAGCGTTGGAGAGTTGCAGCAGATTGTGCATTTACAGTCCCTGTCTGAGTTTTTTTTCCCCTTTGTGGATAAAGTAATTCACCATTTTCAGACTGAAACCCGACCTGATGTAATTACTGGGTTTATCTTTACATGAAATTCTTTCCAGCCTTTGGTGATCGTTGTTTTCCTCACAGGGTAGCTCTGGTCCCAGAGGACCCGAAGGGCCACAAGGAAAGCCAGGTGAAGACGTGAGTAATCAACGTCTTCCGTTCAGCAGCATTTAACTTTGGCTACGAAAATAGCCTTTATCTTTATTTTTACAGTACATTGTTTTAGAAATACAGTCACAGCACTGCTTCTGACATTTTCTCTTAACAGTAAACTGAATCATTTGCTTAAATCTATTGTGTTTACCTGTTAAATTATGAAAGATTGTGTGGTGTTCACTTGTTACTTAAAGAGTCTGGACAGCAAAAAAAACAAAAAAAAGGAGTGAATATAATGAAATGTAAATTTTGCCCACCAGGGAGAGTCCGGCAAGGCAGGAAATTCAGGAGAGCTGGGATTTCCTGGATCTCCGGTAATGTGGCATATGTCGCCATGGTCATTTACAGCTTCATCCATACCATGATCTGTCGTCCTTATTTATGCTTAACCATAAACCATAATGCCTACAGATCAACGTGCAGTAATAAAAAACAATATGTGTTTCAGGGAGCAAGAGGGTTTCCAGGGACACCTGGGCCTCCGGGTATAAAAGGACACAGAGTAAGTATAAATCACCGCAGCTCTTTTAGAAATTCTTTACCTGAGTGGATTTGTTTCACTGTTCGATGGGAAATCAGCCATATGCTTTAACACTGAAAGCAGTGCGCCATCTCTTACTATCTTGCATGCGGCATTTGGTAGGTCACCGCATTCTGAAATGAAACGGCTCAGAGAAATGGTTCGGAAAATAGACCAGTTAGCCTTTTTCAGCAAGCGCTGGGCTTGTGGTATGTTCCTTGCAGTAATCACACTGAGTGGGAATCACTGATTTCTGTTATCAGTTCGATAAGCAAGAACCACACCGCCCCTGAAAGTGGCTTAGCCTCATTTTTTAGGCTGTCTCCAAGCTGTGGACGCTTTAGTCATTTTTTTCGTATTAGCTAAGAGCTGGCAATATGACCAGTTGGACCAGTTGCAGGGAGCTGTTATGTCTATGAGCAAACGTGTTCTACTCATACATCAATTTTACAACTTCATAGCTTGCTGCTGATTTAATGTACTTAATGATAATGATCTGTAAAATTATATAGAAGTCATATCATAATGAATATTTATTTCACTTCATTAAAAATGCAATATTTCCTTTCTGCTTTTTTCAAAGCATTTGGAAATGTAATTATAGATGAAACACAATGTAAGTGACTTATTGTCCTTTGAGAGACTAACAAAGGTTACTGAGATGATCAGGGTTAGTGAGTCAGCTGGAGGTCCAGCTTCCTGATGAAGAGTCAGAGGGGTTGAATTTATTTCACAGTAGTTTTCACTCAGTATAGTGGGTGGAAATGACTGAAAGTAAATGAAGCTGGGTTCAATCAGCTTGAATGTGTATGCATAAAGTATCATTTTGTCTTTCACAAGTGGCAGATTCACAAAGCCAACAGGCTTTTCCTGTTCTGTTCTATTCTATTCTGTTCTGTTCTGTATTAGAAGCTTTTGGAATAACTTTTTACTGTTGATTAAGACATATATGACCTAATCTGGCAAACATTTTTCACATCTGCTTCTCTCAGCGTTGATTTATACACTACGCAGTACTTAAAACAAGTGTTCACCCCCCCTTCCCACAGGGACATCAAGGTCCAGTTGGTACAAGGGGTGAACTTGGTGCTGTTGGAGCAAAGGTATGAAATTCCATATGCATATTTACAGCATCTGTGTGTCTGTCTATTTATCTATCTCATCATATATATGTATATGTATATGTATATGTACTTATATAGACATTTACATATAACAAGTCCAGCCAAGCTTTTGTAGTACATTACATTATTTTGTAGTAGTTACTTTATATTGCCTTTATTTGCCATGCTCAGTTCATAACCTGTAGTGACAGTTATAATGTGCTGATTTTCTTTGAGTACATATGCTTACGCATGCACCTGTGCGTGTGTGTGTGTGTGCTCTCTCTCTCAGGGTGAATCGGGTCCCACCGGTCCGATGGGAGAACCTGGTCCTCTGGTACGTGACGGCAGATAGGTGACCAGCAGATGCAGGCGCATCACACCATGGAACACAGAATACAGCAATTATTAATAACCATTAATAACCATTCCAGTCCTGTCATCTCACAGACTGTAAATGTAATGTTTAGAGCAGTCTGTAAGAAATTCCGACAGAATAACTATGAATACTTGTATGAATGTTGATATATGAATATTGTTATATGAATGAATACTTATATGAATGAATATTTATATACTTATTAATAATGATTGTGTTGCTATTATTTCACACACTGTAAAGGTAATGCTTGTAGCGGTCTATAAGCAATGCTGACAAGATGAATGCTGAATGCTGAATGTTGACATGTATGAATGTTTACATATGAATATTGTTATATGTATGAATATTTATATGCTTATTAATAAAGATTGTGTTCATATTATCTCACATTCTGTAAATTATAGTGGTCTGTAAGCAATACTGATGGGATAACTATGAATACATGTATGAATGTTAGATATATGAATATTGTTTTATGAATTAATATTTATATGCTTATTAATAAAGATTGCGTTCCTGTTATCTCACATTCTGTAAATTATAGCGGTCTGTAAGCAATGCTGAGGGGGTAATTGCGGTTTACTGTGCACCGGCAGGGTCCGAGAGGCATGCCAGGAGAAAGGGGTCGGATTGGGCCCGGAGGAGTCCCGGTAAGAACAATCATATTCATGAGCACACAGACTCCCAGCATGGAGTCTGCTCCGTTTAACGCTATTCTCTTCACCTCCCATCCGCTTCCAGCTGTGTCTGATGCATTATTCCATTTGTAATATGCCGCCGGTGATGGCTACGCTTAAAGCAATGGGCCTGTGTTCATGTTGAGGGTGTAATAGTCTGCAAGACTACATGTAATATAACAGTGTAACCTTGTAAAAGGACTTACCGTAGTCAAGTGAAAATGATATGTGTGCAGGAGTCAGGATTACAATACAAAGGCTTGACAGAGATATGTACACCTGAGAAATAATGTATTTTGTATTATAGGGTATGCGTGGTCCACCTGGAAACATTGGTAAACCAGGTCCTATGGTAAGGAAGAACAAAATATTATTAAAAATAATAGTCGTACTGTCTCAGGGCCTACACATGTTTAAAGATAATAGATGAAAATACTTATTATTATTAAAACAGTTACATTAAAAGCAAATCATAATCTCAAATATAAATCACAGTAGGATACGAATACTCTACCCTATTCATATAGTCTATTAAGAGTAGATGCCACACAGACAGGTGTCTATACACAACAGAGAAACAGTACCTACAATTTGCTGAGATGTAAGTTGCAAAATCAGTAAAGTGTGTTTTATCAAAGACATTTTTGTACTTTTAATGATGAATTTAATTGTAAATGTAGGTCACTAAACATAAAAGTATCTTAAGAACAATCTGTAATTTCAGGGTCCCCTGGGGCTCAATGGTCCCCCAGGATTTCCCGGAAACCCAGGTATGAAGGTGAGTGAATGAACATATTTGTATAAGGTTAGCAAATTTATAAATCATATTCATATAGCCATATGTCTGTTTCAAAGTTCATTATACAAATAAAGCATTACAAATGATATATCAAAGTAACACCTTACAAAATGGGCTAATGCTTTATATGCAGAACACATGGATAGCTTATACAGCGCTCTACACTGATAAGAATTATATCAATCCAGGATGATTTGATTAATTTGTAATTCCACTTTTTGACTATTGATAACACACATGTTCATGCTTTTAAATGTTTTTCAATTAGATAACTGTGAATTATTTTAGTTAAATCCATTAAACATGGCACAGAACATCTGAATAAATAGGATTTTATATACTTTCAATATACATTCAAAAAAATAAAAACTCACATATGAATCATCGTGTTATTTGTTGGCCATATTATTTCACATCGTGTCATTTATTGGTGTTATGGTGGTACATGTTGTGAATGAATGAAAGATGACTCTTGTAAGTGACCTGACTGATTCTTGTGGGCATCTTTAAACAGCCTTTATGCTAATGTCGTGTCCCGCGGTTTTGTGACCCTTGTCTTCCAGGGAGAGGCTGGGCCAACAGGTGTCCGAGGAACCGAGGGGCCACAGGGACAGAGGGGTGAGCCAGGAAATCTGGGAAGACCAGGTGCCACCGGCATTCAAGTATGTGACTAACTTCACCTTCCAGTTGCTAATGGCATACAAATCCTGTATTTTTATCTGATTTCACTTCTGCTTTGCTGAAAAATTTTAATATTTACAGGGCCCAGCAGGAACAGATGGAGGCCCTGGAGCCAAGGGTCCAGCAGTAAGTGCAAAATTAACTACCCAAATGAATCTTGCTAATACCTCGTGCAATATTTGATGACTATACAGTTTTGAAATCTGTTCTAGGGAGCTCCTGGCCCACAGGGTCCAAATGGGCTGCTCGGACCACCCGGGCCTCCAGGACCCCAAGGAAGCACTGGTCAGCCGGGAATCAAAGGCCAGCTGGTAACGCAGCTCTGTCATATTTGTCTTGATGGAAATAATTCTGTCATACAAGGTCCAAAGGGCCCAGCTGTCACTGCTAATCGACATCCATTACGGAGTTTGTGCTCTCTGAAGTAAATGAGATGGAAGGTTTTGACACAGAATGGACAGCAGATTTGCTGCTTTGACATAGCAGATCAAACTGTCAGTGGAACGCTTGCTGTGATGGGTATTTTACTCGTGCACTTGCCTGTGTTTCAGGGAGACATCGGCGTGCCAGGGTTCAAAGGAGAGGCTGGACCTAAGGGAGAACCAGTAAGACCCATTTGTTGTCTTTGAATGTACAACACTTGCATAGAGACATCTCTAAAATTATGTCAATGTTTGCATAGAGATGCATAATGGAAGAGGTCAGACATTATAGAAAGGAATACATGATACACACACTAACTAGCTGAGGATACATTAAGTGAAAAATTTTCAGTTTTTCTCCATCTTGAATGAGTTAAGCGTCCCAGCCTCCCACTAAAATCCTTCAAACGTAACATTGCCATAGGGTCCACCTGGAACTCAGGGAGCAATCGGACCCCAAGGAGAGGAGGGGAAGAGGGGAGCGCGGGGTGACCCTGGGTCAATCGGCCCACCTGGTCCTGTGGGTGAGAGGGTGAGTCAGCTCCTCAATACATTAACCACAAGATACCCAAGATGTATGATACAGCTTTCAGAATGAATGAGTGTGCAACACCCTTTAAAACCCTATAAAAAACATTTCTGAAAGGACACTTGTGTTTTAGGGTGCTCCCGGTAACAGAGGTTTCCCCGGTGCTGATGGATTACCTGGTCCCAAGGTAAATGTTCCGTCATGAGTCTGCTGTAAAACCTGGCAGAGGAGTTTGCTCAGAAGTGGACTGTTGCAGTTATTCTCCGTGGTCTCTCTAGGGGGCGCAAGGAGACCGTGGAATCACTGGATCAGCTGGCCCTAAAGGCTCGACCGGTGATCCTGGCCGCACGGGCGAACCGGGTCTCCCAGGAGCGAGGGTACTGAAAACACGCCTGCGTTGACTTCTCCTTCGGTCTCATCCATCCTGAACTTCAATGCGAGGGGATTTTTTTCCTGTCACTGGAAGTTAACCCTGTGTCTGCTTTTCAGGGCCTGACAGGCAATCCTGGTGTCCAAGGAGCTGAAGGGAAACCAGGGCCACTGGTATGTTGGATCCATTTTATAACATATCGCTGGATGTCAGTCCAATGTGAAAAATAATGTCTTGGAGGACTTGAAGGACTTGGTTTTGTTTCTAGGGGGGACCAGGTGAGGACGGGCGACCGGGTCCAGCAGGGTCCATCGGAACCAGAGGCCCGGCAGGATCTATGGGCCTGCCAGGACCAAAGGGCTTTAATGCAAGTACCAATTCGCACGGGGAGAAACATTTAACTGTAACTCATGCAAAACAACATGTGAAATGGAACAATCCTTTAAATGACGCTAAAATGTGTACTGTTTCAACAGGGAGACCCAGGGAAGACAGGAGAGCAGGGGTCTCCCGGAGTTCCAGGACAGCGAGTGAGTGTGCTCATTGGTCACTGCCGAATCGCTCTCTCTGCCTGTGTCCCAAAAGCCGGCTCACTGACCGCTTCTGTTGCAGGGTCCACCCGGGAAAGATGGAGAAGTTGGCCCGGCGGGGTCTCCTGGCCCTGCAGTAAGTACCTCACATCATTCATCCATTTCATTCAGAGGTTCAGGTATGCTGGGTTAATGCCAAACAGTACATTTATTTTCCAACAGTGGGCCAAATTTGGCATGTATCAGAAACATACACAACAAAATTGAAATATTGGGGGAAAAAGATACAAAAGGAGACTCACTCTTTCCCCCCAAAGGATAAACTTAAGGCAAGATATAAATGCTGTAAATGACAGTCAGGGTGATTAGACAGACCTCACCTTTGGGAGGATGCAGTTCCGCCAAACCCTCTTTTCCTCTGTATTACATTGCAAGGACTGATATAATGGTAAAAAGAAATAGGTAAACTAAAGATGTCGGTGGAGGCCAAGAACAATGACAGGGACCAATAAGGCTATTGCGTCAGTTAATTTCAGTAGTTAAGTGGAGCATGCATTCAGCTCCTAGCTTTTTCATGGAGACAATGCAACAACCAACGTTATAAGCCAATATACAATATCCACCAGCAGGAAGCAGCTCTGGCCAATGACCTTATCTAACTTTAGGCCATTCTAAGAAAATGTTTTGAACCTGCTGCACATTTGCGGCTTTCAAAAAATTTCTCATGGAGCAATGGTTATAAAGGGCAACTTAAGCAATTAAATTCTTTTCCACTAAAAAAAGTATGTAATTTATGACCATTTACACACAACTATGACCCAGACTGCAAGCCCATTGAAGTTAACACAAACCCACACTATGCCTGAACCTTAAGGACTGAGTTCATGTTCAGCTTTCAATATTTCAGCTAAATAACACTTTTTTTCTCCCTGCTTCGGATCTGATAACCTTGGAAAAACACCTATTTCTGTCTGTTGCAAGGCAGACTGAAGCAAGTCTGTGAATGTGTTAAATCACATAGAAACACATATTAGCCTCATTCATGTGTCTTCTCGACGGACTGTGTCTTACGGACGGAAAAGAGTCCTGACATCACTGATAACCAGTTTGGGAAAAGGGGTTTGCTTTATTTATCCATAATCCATAATAAAAATCCATAACAGATAAATCTGTTTATTGATGTGGAGGGGAAAAAAATCAGACATGAAGTTCAGTCCAAGGGATTGCAGATTAGAATAGATTTTTGGTTACTTTCTCGGTTTTCAAATTGATTGTTTTTCTTTTTTCGTTTGTTTTTTTTTTTTTCTCTCAGTTTTGGCATGATTTTCCCATCTTCCTACTCTTCCTTACATTTGTCCCATGAGCATTATGACTTCACTGAAAATTTGAAACAAGTGAATTTGGACAAGACAGTATACAGGGTGAAGTTTATTTAGCTGATTAAATACCCAGCTCAACTGGATTCTACTCTTTCCTTCTGGGTTGTTGTCTTCATGTATACAAATAACTAATTCAAAGTCAGCTAAAATGAACAAAACAGAGAGATCGCTAGTAGAGGATCCATAACCATAACCCCTTTGAATACCTTCATTTCACCCTGTCAGTGAGAGTAACACATTAAACACAAAATGGATCACTCAGATAAAACACAATGAAACTGCCGCCGAAGCAGAACTGAAAGAACATTTTGTATTTAATAAATCAGTCTCAATCGGTTTGGTACAGCATTATGTTTGCAGAACTGATCGCTGAATAACTAATGTAATACTGTAAGTTTTGTGATAACTGTTGAGCCCTGTCTTTAAGGCTGCCATTTTCATCTACAAACTGAATCAATATTCGTTATTCATTGTTGTTATTAAAAAGTGATTTATTAGAGCTAAGGGTTTACGATTATCTCTTTCCAAAGGGTCCTGCAGGTGAGAGAGGAGAGCAGGGACCTCCAGGTGTGAATGGTTTCCAGGTATGTGTGTTTAAACCTCCAGATGTTTTTTAATTAATTAATTAATACATATACATTTCAACATGTAAGAATTTCAACGGACAGTTTTAGCAACTCATTTAATGACACCTTACCTTGTTTCATAATTCTGTTCTAGGGATTACCTGGACCCCCTGGTCCGCCAGGAGAGTCAGGAAAGCCAGGTGATCAGGTAAGTGCAATTCTGTGAAAAATTGCCTGAACTTGTTTCACATACTGATCCATCTATAGATCTATTCGCATGCAGTACACATTCCACCATGTGGCATCTTGAGATTACGAAATATTTCACTGAGAAGAATGTTCTGTTTGTGTGGGAATATTCTGTTCACGTGCGGTTAGTGGCATCCTGTTTGTGCAACTTCTCATGCCATGTTATTAGATGCCTTGCATAAGCATGCTAAATGCCAGTGACGTAATGTAATGTGTTTCGTATCATTTTTAGGGTATTCCTGGTGAAGGCGGAGCCGTTGGGCAGATCGGTCCGAGGGTAGGCTGTATCTGTATTTACATAACATTATTGTTTTGGAATGCTGGGAGTTATTTTCCCTGGGTGTAACTCTGCCATATTTCCCCCAGGGAGAGCGAGGAACTCCAGGAGAGCGAGGTGAACTTGGCCCACATGGTCTGCAGGGACCGAAAGGCATCCCAGGTGCACCAGGGCCCGATGGTCCAAAGGTATGCTCGCATGTCTCACCTGTTATTACATGAGCAGAATTAATCAGTCCTAAAGCAACTTTAAGTCTCCTGACAGCTTCCAGATCAAATATAAACCACATGACTCCATAACTGCATCGGATCTGTTATCTTAGCTGTATGCCAAATGGTGTAGGGTGCCATTAAGACCAGACTGATGATCTTATACGTTTGATATAATAAATACATTATGTAACTGCCAAAGTGAAGGGCTTTGTAGGCCTATGCAGTTTAGTGGACCAACCAGATTATTTGAAACTACATTAGTTTGACCAAAAATGCAGTCATGGAAATACATGTAAAAGAGGATCTTTGGCCAGATGAAGCAAACACAATATGCCATTATGTGTTATGCCATAATGGGTACACTGACCACTGCAAACGTTAACAATAAACATGCCCCCCCCCACCCCCCCTCTTCAGACTCATGTCAAAATGCTTACTCATTTCTTCTTGTCCAAAAGGGCAGTCCCGGTCCGACTGGCGCTCTTGGTGACCCCGGACCTCCCGGGCTCCAGGGAATGCCAGGGGAGAGAGGGATCTCTGGTCCTCCGGGGCCTAAGGGCGACAGAGTAAGAGCAGTCATGCATTTCTCTAAAATATTCTTTTAACCTCCATTTAAAATTCCCTTCATTCTAATATATCACATCTTCCCACCTGCTTTAGGGAGCCGCTGGGGAGAAGGGTGCAGAAGGAACACCTGGAAATGATGGCGCAAGAGTGAGTCATTGGAATTTACAATTCCAGGAGCTGCGGCATGTGATGGAATTAGATTCCCTTTGGCCTGCATGACAGCACCAAGAAATAAGCAGTTTAAGAAGTACTGTGCCAGCCTGAATATAGGACAACGTTAATGCATGACGATACTTTTAAAGGGTCGAGTGAGAAATAATAAAAATGCATATTCAGCAGGCCCCTCACTTAGAGGACAGAGGGTGTGAGGCTAATTTTCTAGAAGGGTTAATCCATTGCTATACAGCCCACATGCTATACCAGCAGAGTGATGTCTCCACACATTAAGCATCCATCAGAATGACTTGTACAGTGTTGTTAAGTTTACCTCTCAACAAAAGGTTTACCACCTACCTACATGGTATAGTACACCGCTAAATGTTTGTACCGTGTTAAAGCAATGGATGCGACCAATGATGACGTTCTGTGGGAAAACAAGGCAGAAGATATTAATGTGTATTTTTCCCATTCATTTAGTTATCTCATTTGCTTAGTATGGTAGAATACATCTTTGAAGATCTCCTCTTTGAAAATATAACCACCAGTATGGTACATTTCTGCTAAAACATTTTATACAAAACGACAACTCTACATTATACAGAAGTATATTTTGTAAACAAAATGTTTCCCTATTCTGGTAGGGACTGCCTGGTCCACTTGGACCCGTGGGACCACATGGGCCCAGTGGTGAGAAGGTAAGAGTATCTTTCCTCTCTGTGATGATTTTTCTCATGGTAATGTCAAAACAATGAGTTTGAGTTGACTGCGGTTGTTTTCTAGGGAGAACCTGGTCCACGTGGTCCGCCTGGACCTCACGGATCAAGAGCAAGTCCAGTAAGTAGACATCATTAATCTAAAAATAACCCCACTCACCACCTATTTCACCTGATTAGCTATTTTATTGTACGCTTACATTATTTTTTTGTTTTTCACTGTCACCATATTCATTTTGTTCTTCTCTTTTAGGGATCCCGTGGTGAACCTGGTCCTACTGGTCCTGTTGGATTTGCTGGGCCACCTGTAAGTTCACCGCTCCATAGAAAATGACGCTGTATGGAACTCTGCCCTTTCTCAGGGTCTGATTTCAGGAGCAGCAGAAACATTAAATGTTTGCGCCGATCACCTCCGTGATTTCCCTGCAGGGCCCTGACGGTCAGCCTGGAGTGAAGGGAGAGCCAGGGGAGCCAGGACAGAAGGGAGATGCGGGGTCTCCAGGTCCTCAAGGGTTGGCCGGAGCTCCGGGGCCTTCTGTGAGTACAGAGGAATAGTACAGAGGATTTTTTTGTCTCTTAGCAGACGCTCTTACACAGAGCAACATACAAAGCACGGGCGAAGAATCTAATACAAGAAGCACGTGAACATCTGTGCATACAGAACGTGAAAAGTCTGAACACGTCTCAGCCCATCACACAACACTGTAATAACTAGCGCCATTGTTGTAACGGGAGTGCCACTGTAAATTTCAGCATGCACTGACAGAGCCAGTGTACAATAATTGTTGTAAACAAATGTCTGAAGAACTCAAACTCACCGTTAGTGGCTCTTTCCCAGGGGCCCGTGGGGGTTGCTGGACTGAAAGGAGGCAGAGGAACGCAGGGTGCTGTGGTGAGTTGTGGATTCTGCGTCTTGATTCACACTTTTCGTGGAGGTGCGTTCAGACACACGCTTCACCGCCTGCCGTTTCCTCCCACCCTCAGGGCCCGACCGGATTCCCCGGGTCAGCAGGCAGAGTTGGCCCGCCTGGCTCCACTGTGAGTACCGCCCGTAAAACGCATCACGCATCGTTCCGTCTGTTACCATGACGTAACTTTGCAGAGTCGGTGGGGAGTGAGGTCTCCCCGCGCAAAGGGCGTGTCGTAGGCCTTCCTGGCACAGCTGTCTCACGCTCAGAGCGGCGTAAATTAAAACCTGTCAGGAACACCTCCGTGGGCTGATTCCCTCTGTCTTAAGTCATTATTTACATTCACCTTTTTTTATGAAAGCACAATGCTATGCTTAGTCTTTAGGTGCCAGGGGAAAATCCAAATCACATCAGAACACAACTTGATATGGTGTCTCCAGCTGTGGATTAATGCTTGCAACTTTGCCAGGGCCCAGTTGGAGAGCCTGGTCCTCTCGGCGCTCCAGGGAAAGAAGGTCCACCTGGTCTCCGTGGAGACAACGGTTCCCCCGGACGTCCTGGGGAGCGAGGCCCACCTGGCCCGGCTGGAAGTCCAGGAGATAAAGGCGATTCTGGAGAGGACGGACCAACGGTAAATGTCATTCCGACAGCAGTCCGACATAGCTGGAGTTTAACTCTCAAAATCGGCAGACTACATTTTAACCAAAGTCAAGCAATGGAAATAACAATGGTTTTGCTTCTTTCCGTTTATTCAGGGCCCCGATGGACCACCAGGCCCTGCAGGAACCACAGGACAGAGAGGAATTGTGGGTCTTCCTGGCCAGAGAGGAGAGAGGGGAATGGCAGGACTGCCAGGCCCAGCTGTATGTATCCATTTTAATGGACCTGATTCACACCCTTCACCAGGGCACATCTGTAGCCTCAAAAACACCCGTTTGTTTTATTGAATGACTGGAATTCAATCTCAAGCCCTGTTTGAAATCATTCATCAATCTTCTTGCTCACAGGACAAGTCTAATACATTAAGTTAGGAAAACTTGATCATTCTTTTACTTTGTTTGGTAGGTTTCCTCTTGTGAAACCAAAACAAAGTGAATATATTTAAATGTACTGGTTAAATAGGGATTCAGGGCACCTGCAGTACAAGAGTATGATACATATGATTAGAAAGTAGAAACATGCAAATTGTTTATCAAAGGCAAAACTTCACACGTATAACATAAGAATGGAAATTATTCACTCCAGGGTCCGCCAGGAAAAACAGGTACCCCAGGACCACAAGGAGACAAAGGTCCCCCAGGCCCAGTGGGTGCACCAGGTGCAAACGGACCTCGTGGTGACCCTGGTCCAGATGTAAGTTTCTCTTTTGCAAACCACCTAAATGTCCAGGAAAGGTATGCGTTACACTGTTTGACTGTCCTCAACTCTCTATTGCTCACTGCATGGCCACAGAGTGTTTTCTTTTATAAATACGGTTATACAGCATGTTAATACTAGTCAGTATTAGTAAATGCTCCTCATAACCTGCTGCTTCTGTTCCAACAGGGTTCTGCTGGGGCCGATGGCCCTCCAGGCAAGGATGGAGTCATAGGGACCAGGGTAGGAGCAGAGAACTAACTGATGATGATTTCAGTGCTGGATTTCCCCCACACACATCTACCGCATGACCAACGCTTTGGCGTTGTGGTCTTTCCCAACAGGGTGATCGGGGGGATCCGGGTCCAGAGGGGCTTGCCGGTGCTCAGGGAGCTCCTGGATCTCCAGGTCCGGTTGGAACCCCAGGCGGTCCCGGAAAGAGAGGAGATGCTGTGAGTTACCCCTGAAGAGTTACATACAGAGCGGTTTTCCTGCCTCTTACGCTTAAGCTGTATGCTCTGATCCATACCTCTGGATTTTCATAACCATATACCACTGTGAAATAACTGTGGGTGGGAAGGTATAGAAAAATCTGATTTTCACAACATAAACACAAATGCAATTCCTTGGTACATGGCAGAAATGGGCTATAAAGTACTTCCCAAGAAAGGTGTGAGTAGGTGTGACTGGCTACCCTGTAATATTAGTAACCTCGCCTTTAAGTGCGAGGTTAAATGATTGATGATACACAAAGTCTTTTTTATCTGCATTTCAGTCCACAGTAAACATTCTGCAGCAGCTGAACGAGGTGCCACATAACACCTTTATGTGGATCATCAGAAAAAAAAAATTTACCTGGAAATTTTGTTCACCTTGGTCAACTTTACCTTAATACTGCAGTGACCTCACCTCTGTTAGTAAGGAGCAAATTGAGGAGGGTGAGAGCCTATCTACCTAGCAACAGCTGTTAAAGCATCTATTTAATCTGCAAAAATAATATGCAGTACAAAGCCATGTGTGAATGGTCAATAGTCTGCCGACTATATTATGTTTGTTTTTGACTTTGCTATTGGCAAATAACTGGAATTATCTTGCTTGTCAACAGGGCTCAAGAGGGCCAGTAGGTCCCCCTGGTTCAGCAGGCAAGAGAGGGTTAACGGTAAGATAATATATGTTATATAGTCTGTAAACTTCATCTGACTGATGCTGCCGTTAGTTAGAACATATCATTAACTTAAATCCATAGGTTACTTAATGCATGTTGCAAAGCAAGGACTCAACTCATTCCAGATGCAATTTTGCCTTTTTTGAACATATAAGTCCCCTCTACTTTTAATGAATCAAAGATGTTTTCAGAATGACAACAAATGAAAAAAAAAGAAACATTCAATGCTTGGACATGATGACTGTGTAGTGTCAAGATATAGACAATCCACATTCATTTAGTACATAGCACAGTACAATGATTCATGCTGTCGAATCCCAGGGACCTCAAGGGCCGAGAGGAGATAAGGGAGACATTGGAGACCATGGAGAGAGAGGACAGAAAGGTCACAGAGGCTTCACTGGATTACAAGGTTTACCTGGACCACCTGTGAGTTTAACAAAAAATGCTAAACAACAGTCATATTTCATGATATCGTATATTCATGTTAAAAATACTTTCAAATTATAATTGTCATTTTATTTTTAGGGTACAACTGGTGAGCAGGGAGCTCCAGGAATCGTTGGACCAAGCGGCCAAAGAGTAAGTATAATATCTCTAGCTGTTGCTATTTAATATCAGTGAGGTCAATGGACATACTGATCTATGGGTTATAAATCAAGAAAGAAACTAAATATGAGTCATGACTCATTTTAGGGACCCCCTGGACCAGTTGGGCCCCCAGGAAAGGAGGGGTTAATTGGACAGCCTGGACCAATGGGACCACCTGGAACACGTGGAATTAGCGGTGACATCGGACCAGAGGCAAGTCTCCCTCATACCCCAAATGCAAAGATTTCTCCTGAAATCAAATTGGATTTAGGATCAAACTGGCACTAGAAATGGCAGTACAACATTTAGCATTAATATTTAAGGGCAGTGCAGCATAGCGGTAAGGAGCAGGGCTCATAACTGAAAGGTTGCTGGTTCAATTCCCTGTTGGGGCACTGCTGCTGTACGCTTGGGCAAGGTACTTAACCCGGAATTGCCTCAGTAAATATCCAGCTGTTTAAATGGATAACATGTTTAAATTGTAACCTATGTAAGTCACTCTGGGTAAGAGTGTCAGCTTAATGGAAATTATGTAATGTAATGTAAAGTGCAAAGAAACCACATTAATTCTACAGTACTCCCTTTAGAGCGATTTCTACTAAAATTGAAATGATGCTGTTCAACCGCGGCCTGCTTTCCAGGGTACCTGACTTTCAGTTCTCTCGTTAACAGGGACCTCCTGGAGATCCCGGTCCTCCCGGGCCCCCAGGGTCCCCTGGCCCTCCCACAGCCGCCATGGACGACTTATTTGGAGGTCCGCAGGATTACGACGTCGGCCCCCCGCCGCCCCCCGAGTTCAGCGAGGACGAGGCTCTTCCCAACAACAACAACACGGCCCCGGCCCTCTTCCAGGCCGACCCGGGGGTGCACGCCACCCTGAAGGCGCTCAGCAGCCAGATCGAGAGTATGCGTAGCCCGGACGGCAGCAGGAAGCACCCGGCCAGGACCTGCGAGGACCTGAAACAGTGTTACCCCCTGAAGAAGAGCGGTGAGTTCAGCGGCACCGTTTCCAGCACAAACAGGGCAGCAGTGTGGAACAGGGCTCATAACCGGAAGGTTCCTGGTTTGATTCCCCGCTTGGGCACTGCTGTTGTATCCTTGGGCAAGGTACTTAATCCACAATTGCCTCAGTAAATATTCAGCTATATAAATGGATACAGTGATAGCCTGTGTAACTTGATCTAGATAAGAGGCCCTGCTAAATGACCGATAATGTAAATATGGTTAAAGCACACGAGAACCTTCACTCATGCGTGTGACATTATTTCAGGTGAAAACACATAATCCGTTGGAAAATGACATGGAGTTGCAAAATTTTATTCAGAGAATTCTGTTTAACAAGTGTTTTTTCGTACCTGGATAGCAGGGGCTTCAAGGGGTCTAATAAAAAGCATAGACGAAAGCATAAAGTTGAAGAAAATGCGTAAAAATAGGAAATTAACAGGGTATTAACAGGTACAGGGTAAGGCAAAATCACCCCATAGTGAAATAAGAGACATTCACAAAATTTAGAGGGTGTCTGTTCAGAGCGCAATCACATAGAAACACAGTGTGCTGACTTAACAAAAACAAAAAACCCCAAATAACAGAGTTATAGTCTACCGAGACCAGTCTGACAGTCCTTCCAGTTAACCAATCAAAGTATTCTTTGGCATCTTATACAGCCTACCTACTGAGAAAACCTTGAGGTGGGCCTTTGGAATTGAAGCCAAGACAATTTAGAGCCTTGATCCCCCTTTAGGTCAGATGGCAAGCAGGGCTAATTACCAAAACAGGGAACAGGTACGCTGGTCATATCACCTCTCAGACCATTGCAACTATAAATTGAGGTAGAGAAGAGGCCAATTCCCAGGAGAAAACACAGACAATCACAATCCCTGATTGTGAACCCTCTCACGTGGCCCAGGATGTGAGGTTTCAGGCTGTCTGTGGCTCTTGTTGCAGGTGAATACTGGGTAGATCCGAACCAGGGGAGTGCCGAGGACGCCATCAAAGTCCACTGCAACATGGACAGCGGTGAGACCTGCATCTCTGCCAACCCAGCCAGCATACCGCGCAAGACGTGGTGGAGCTCCTCCAACCCCTCCGACAACAAACCCAAGTGGTTCGGGGCCAACATGAACGGTGGAGCGCTCGTGAGTTCATTTCAGCCTTTTTGTTTCTGTACCGTTACTGACATACTGCACAAGAGCAATATGAAATGTGTACTTTTTACACCAAGCTGCAGTTGATTTTTACCACTTTTACCAAGTTGCGTACGTAAAGCATTTCATTCCTGTCTTGGTGTCACTGGAAAATGCACTGGGGTGCATGTGTTGCCGCTGTAGACAGGGTTGTGTCTTATACTAGATGTTACTGGGGTTAGCGAGAGAGCGAGTTTTGAACCGGGGTTCTTACTGAGGCCGTGTTACATTCCTTCACTGTGAAAATGAGCAATCTGCTGATCACTGACATGATGGCACCACCACCGATATCCACACTCCATCCAATGACTCTGAGGCTGTGACAGTGCATGACGGAGCACATGCTGAAGTGCAGATAATACCATGGATGAGCCCAGAGCTTGTGGAGGAAACGATGCTCTGTGCTACTTGCTCCTGATGCGGCGGCAGTGCCAACCACTATCTGGAGAGCGCATCAAAATGGTTGCAATCTTATTCTGTTGCCATCTTAATTTGCAATCTCTTTTGCATAGTGTCACCATTACCAATTGATCTGCAGAAATCTGCAGCCTGTCACATACAGGACATATTTATATGTTGCAGATAATCAATTTTAATAATCAGATCATAAATGTTCATTGACTCTCCAATGTAAGATATTGACAGGCGATGCATTTTAAGGGTAATACTGTGAAGGTATCCTGTAACAAATCACTCTAATGGCATGAAATCATGGATTGTGCCGTTTTAAGCAGTTTTACGAATTTTGATAGCAAAGTACCAAAATGACATTTAAAAGCATCACTAAACAGTAATACCTGCATTTTCATCAGGCTTAGCATCATTTACACTCTTTTATACATTCACAACGTAGGGTATAGTACAGTCTGTGTGCACCGACAATGACAGTAGTATTATAAGGTGTTTAATGGCAGATATTTGATTATTATAAGGAGACCCTTAAAAGTTCATAATAGAAAAAATAATTAACAGAAAAATAAGGGCATATTTCCAAAAATGTTCATAGTAGAGCATTTACTTGGATTTGCTCATTTGGATCGTTTTCTATTTTTTTTTTTTTCCAGTTCACCTATGGGAACAAAGACCAGGCAGCCAACTCTGTCACTGTCCAGATGACCTTCCTCCGTCTGCTGTCTAAAGAGGCGTCTCAGACCATAACCTACCACTGCAAGAACAGCGTGGGGTACAAGGATGAAGCCACTGGAAACCTGAAGAAGGCCATCATTCTCAAGGCTGCTAATGACCTCGATCTCAGAGCAGAGGGAAACAACCGCTTCAGATACACGGTCATAGAGGACAGCTGCTCTGTAAGACCAACATATACATGATATCCTCACATATTATTGTGAAAGCAGAATCTCTTCTGTCGTGTAGGATTTCCCCAGAAACATCCCGTTTAGTGTGAGCTCTGAAGTTAACTCGGACAGAGATTTTTATCAGTTACCCTTGAACATTCTTAAGGAGCATATTATAATGTAGCCATCCATAAGAACATCGGTGATGAAGGTAGACAGGAACATTGACATACCATAGTTAAAAGGTAACATAAATAAATGCAGTCAGTATTTTACAACTGTGTTCGTTTTCAAATTTTATGATGCAACTTCATCATGCTTGTCAGAAACAGCTGGGAAACACCTGTCTTTTTCTCCACAGCAACCTACCGGCAACTGGGGCAAAACAGTGTTTGAGTACAGGACACAGAAAACAGCCAGACTTCCCATTATAGACATGGCCCCTGTGGACATCGGAGGCGCGGATCAAGAGTTCGGCATCGACATCGGGCCCGTTTGCTTCTTGTAATCCAGAGGACACTGCGTGGGGCAAATCCTGAGACTCTTGAACTGACCGCTGATACGATCAGCCTTGTACATACAGTACAGTGGACTATTCAGGCCCTTCGGCAAGATATTTATTGTGCCTTTCCAACCTTTTCGAGACATTTCGGTAGACCTTTTTTTTTGAGCAAAGTGTAAGGCAGAATTCTCAAAAGGAATTAAAGAATGTGATAGTTGTTTTCAGAAACTGATTTTGACACAATGGTGCATTGTTCCTACAATCAAGAAGAATTCAGGACTACTCCTGATCACCTTTTTCCAATATGAGTCATATTTCTTTAAGCAGAAGATGCTTATTGTGGGGAACATTTATTTAATAAGCAATGGTATGACACCTTGATCCAAGCCATCTGTGCTATTTTTACGTTTTCAGGAAGGAAACCATACATTTGGCTAAATAAATCTTCAATCAGAAATGCATAAATCATTTCCTTTGTCATTAACTGCTGTTAATACGAATACCACTTAAAGCAGAAAAAAAGGCCCAAATGGTTCATGACATGATTAAAATCTATTAACCTATTAAACTTAAACATGTATTGCTTTTTGTTTTGTAAAAAGAAAGTTTCTTCAGCATATACAATTACAGGTGGATCAAAATCCAAACGTTTTCTTTCTTTTAAGTAATGGTGCTACAGAGGAGACTTAAGTTCTGACTTATGTTGAGAGAGGATGTGCTCCCTTGAAAGACAGTGTTTATGGAAATGATTCCAATGTTTAAATTTTTTTTATTCTGTCCTGGCATTCCTGTATTAGTGCAACAGCTAAAGAACAGACAAGACTGTCGATTCCTTAGAGTAAGCTACCTCATCTCAATAAACTGGGATGTTTTGATTAGTTGTAATCATTTTCACAGGTGCTGTGTCTAAAGAGGGACCCATGTGTGCTTCCTCCAGCAGAAGATCAGGGTTTGGTGATGCTAATAAAGATCTTTTTCTACCACTGGTTAAGCAGCAGAATCCATGTCTCCTGAAAATTGTGTTGTAATAATTGTAATGTTTATTGGCAGAGATGCACAGTATTTCTAAGTCTGCATGTTTTATTCTGTGAAGCATGTAGGTGTCCCTTCACATAGCCTGGCTTTATTTTCCATTTCTGACCTTTTCTAAATACTTTTTTATTACAATTATTTGAGCCCTTGCAAAAAGATAACCATGAATGTTTGTTTCCTTTATGTATTTTGCTCTGCAACCAATTAAACAAATGCTTGTTTATCCCTAATTCTCCTTTTGTGAAATTGATTTAGATGTCCTTCTTTTGGGGAGATATTCTACTCAGATAAGAGTTTTGTAGCACAGAGGTCAGATTTTCACAGGAATAAACATCGGCAGCATAGAAATAAATGTGGATTTGGCTAATACTAACCATAATCTAATTGTGTTTTTGTTGAAATTTTTATTTTACAGTATCAGTCTTGTTTTTTGTTTTCTTGTCTGTTGTATTTTCCAGTGACTGTTTTTAAAATATCTGTATGCCATGTAAAATATTTTTTTAGTAAAATACAGTAGGATTTATTACTAGGATACAGTATTTGCATGAGAAAGAAGGGAATGGAAAAAATACCATGTGCAAAACTAGAGTACGGGTTTGCTAAAAAAAATCTGTCACCAAATTCCTCTGCTTCTCCAAGACTATTCCCTTCAACCTGTTCTCAGAGCTTCCCTGTAGCAATCTATGTGATCTCTTATTTAAGAGAATACATTTTACACATCTCTTTTTTTTCAGTAAGAAGCCTAATCTGCAAGTATGATCAGGATTTCAACATCCAGTTAAGAAGAGTCTTACAAACCAAATGTATTATTAACAGCCAAAAATGAAGTGGACACATGGCTCTCCATTCTAGTTATACTTTTTTTTGAACAGCCCTAATAAATTAATGGTGAAAGAATTCTGTTTGCTGTTTTTATTCCAGCTTTTATGAATTTTCCCACGTTTGGTGAAAGTAAGTGCATTAACAATACCTGCCTAAAACACCTTATTCTCTTCGGCCAGGTCCTGTACAACACCTGATGTTCTCCTATGACGTTCCCACCTATCCCCGAAATGTCCCCACCCCCATGCCTCACTATACAATATGGCCTTTAAAGTGCTGGACATGGACAATGATCAAGGATATGAGTTTGCAACCAGAATTTCTGAAGCTGGAATCCAAAGTGGAGCACTGTGGTTACACCTCAAGTAACAAACATACCTTGCATGTCTTCTGCAAGTATCCAGCCATTTAAATGGCAAATATGTAATAAAATTCTATAAAAAAGTTAAATGATATATAATAAAGTAATGAGCCTAGTGTGTGTAATCACCCTGAATACGGGTGTCTCCTGGCCAGATAAGTAATGCGATAAAATTACGGAAAGAATGGACAATTTCCATCATTACTTGCAGTCAGACGATATCCACCAAGACACAGGCACTGCTGGTTCACCATTTCCTGCAGCTCTTACCAAAATTGCAGAACACAATATATGGCTAAATCCACTGAACTGCATCTGATTGTATACTGTTCAACTATTCTGTGAAAAATGTGGTGTGCTATAAAAAGCTGGAAGAATCACAGTTCCTTCAAGAAAAGGACATTTGCCAAACAAGTTACAATCAAAAACAATCAATAGGGTCGGAACTGGCTTTGAAAATTCCCGTTTTTTAAATCATATAGTCAATTCTTACGTCTGACAATGTATTGTCCAACGTATTTTGGCGAGTATTTTATTTTACAGCTATTGACTTTATGAGATTAAAATGAAGGCTTAAAATGAAGGCTGAAGCTCAAAACAAAGGTAGCATAATGGTAATTTATTGTTTTGAAAGAGGGCAGTTAAGCTGGGATCGTATGCTAGTTTAGTGGAACATGAGCAGAGACTTACAGAGCCTGGAGCTGCAGCAGCCCCCCCCCCTGTGTCTGTGGTCGGGTTGCTTCTTGCTGGGAGGGAGTGGAGGTGGCCAGCTTCGCACTGAGAGGACGGCCTAGTCTCCAGACCAGTTCCCTCCTCCGCATTTTCATTTAACTTGCATCAAATACAGGATTTTTAACTTTTTAAATGTAATTTTTAATTTCTTCCATTTCACTTTTGTTATGCTTTAAATGACTTGCATACATTGCATTTCAGTTGCTGTGTTACTGTGTATGGTTGTATAGGAAACTATTAATAGTTTCCAGGAAAAGAAAGAGGGTAAAAAACTCTTGGTAAGGCACTCAGTACATGAGTAATGATTATCTGAAAAGTACATGAACAACACAAAGATCATTGGAACCAGTGATACAGTACATAAAGAGAGATCATGGGGCCATTTTGGGAGAGGTGGCTTGTAAATTACACCCACAGTAATCGCAATTTTATTCATAAAGAGGCAATGAAATACAAACTGGGTTAATAACACGAAGCATACTTTCAGTATGAAAATCCATTTTGCTGCTCTGCCTACGTTCATTGAACCTCACTGCAAGAGATCGTCTCCTTCTGCCAGACCTCAAAAACACAGGCCTTCAAGCTGAACGCTATATGCATAATGGAAGGACTGAATCTGGGCAAAACTGACAACAAACAAGCTTAAGAGCACGTTAAGAGGAAAATTATACATGTGGTAGAAAGTAGAAAATTCCCATTCACTGTGCAGCACCCACAGCTCATTCACATCCATAACAGGGGAAAAGAACGATCACAAGTGCTGAGCGTTTCACATCCTTACCTGATAATGGTCCACAATGACACCAACATCAAGGAAGACTCAATGTACTTCAAGAATGATTAACTACCTGTTAGCTGATGCTGTAATGTTTACTTTAATAACTACAACAGTAAAGGCTAAAATATTGCATACAAAGTAAATGAACAAGTATATCATATATGGACAGAAGTTTTCAAAAGTGCTTTCTGGTGCAAGAGGATACTAAAATATATAATAGGAAATTGAACTGCAATACAAATATACATCAAAAAGGAAATTATTGTGCTAAATGGTTACTAAAACACTCAATGATTTGATGTTCTTAAAAATCCAATCAGAAGAAATACATTTCTTTCAACTAGAAATATGTGTTCAAAAAACATATAAAGTAATGTGCAAGCTGATCATTTGGCATTTAATTGTTCTTCTAAAAAGTTCTTAATATGATTTACCAAATTTCCAAAGTAAAGTCATGGTACAGTTTCTGTGGTGAGGTTCATCTCTTGTTGCTTATTGGCTAACAAGTCACAAACATTGGACCCATATTTGACATACAAAGAGAGAGAGAGAGGGTGCATCCAAAAGTTAGCGAAATTAATGCATTTTTAGTAAAACAAAGAGTTTACACAGTATTAGGTTAATATGAAAATTCTGCTACAGAGCCAGGTACCTTGTTTTGTCCTATTTACACTCTTTGACCAGCTAAACCTCTGCTGTACAGCAAGGTGGCCTCAAAACTGCTCCACTGCGGTTCTTACAAAAATAGTACTTTACCGTATTTGCTCTCAATATAGCTTTGATTTTGTATTTTGTTTAACCAAATTCAAATGCAAATATGGACAAGTCTCAAGATGAGACTATTTACATCTTGATTGGAGATCCAATGTTGACTCTTTTGAATACAAATGTTTTACAGTTGCACATGACAAAAAAAGTCTTCTTGGCATCAGCAGCGACTGTCTAGAGGGTCAAAGGAAAAGACAGTGCCCTCTAAGGTTAGTCCCATTTTGAACCCCTCCTGAAAGAAAGTGGGAGAAAAGTCATCAGCACAGTTTTTGTATTTGTCTCTGGGTGCTCATTCATACCTGCAGCGGCATGGCTAAATGTCTGAATGGTGGTGGGTGGAAACAGAGGCCTGTTACTGTTACTGTGGAAGCTGACTCATAACCTGGAGGTTGCAGGCTGAATGACCAGGTGAGGCAACCTAAACTGCTTTAGTAAATACCCAGATGGACAAATGAGCAATGTCTAAAAACGCACAGAGTACACTGGCCTGGATAGGAGCCTCTGATAAATGGATAAATATTCACAATGATAATGATCAGATGGTTTTAATATACAGTGTATATTTTTATACAGCAGCATCTAGAAGTTGACTAAAATGTTTATTAGCTGGCATAAAATGGCCATCTGTCCACCCACGATAAGTTTAACATGACGAATACACAACTGTACGGGTAGGTTTGGACGTCCATGGACATGCATTCCACAAAAAAAACAAACAGGACGTACTGACTGATGCATGCTTCACTTGGAACACACAACAACAAAAACAAGAACCAAAAAAACAACACACGACCCAAATAACCAAGCAAAATGTCAGGATTCGGCTGAGTAAAATAAGAGAATACAAACCATCTCTGACGCTGCCAGCAAGAAGGAAAAAACAAGACAGAAAGAGACGATATTAGAAAGAGCCGAAGGCATGAAGCTGGGATTATTGAAGAGCAAATGCATGTATCTCAGTGAGGTCTGCATGCTCCCCTCTGTCTCCAGCCCTACAGTTTACTGAATCACTTCTGCTCAAAACAGGCAACATTCAATCTTGAACAGAAATTCAGTCATCCACACCCTCCAGTCACAAGAAAGAAAAAGAAAAGGAAAATAGCCGAGGAGCAAAATCTGTCAACAAATGTTTAGTCTTCATGTGAGAGTACATCTCATATATCAGCACCAAAAGTATGCTTCCAATTGTATTCCCTAACAGAATAATCTTGGAAAACAAATTTAATGCAATATTACGTTATCCAGTTGTAGGAGAGATTCTCTAATCCAGCGTTTCCCAAACCTCTCCTGGAGGACCCCTTGTCCTGCATGTTTTAGATCTCTCCCTGCTCCAACACAGCTGATTCAAACGATCAACTGTTACAGACTCCTGAAGCTGCTTAATAACAAACTGATCATATAAATCAGCTGTGCTGGAGCTGGGAGAGATCTAAAACATGCAGGACAAGGGGTTCTCTAGGAGAGGTTTGGGAAACGCTGCTCTAATCACTGTAATTGGGTACTTGTTAGTCACAAATTCAAAAGGTTCATAATTAGCAATCAGCATTGCTGAGATGCTACTGACTTCATGTGCCAACAAACACATAATGCTAATAAAAGGTTGCTAACACTGTCACGGATTCTTAAAAGTTTGAATATTGCTTCCCTTTGGCCGTCTGACACATCTGCAGTGTGTTGGTACAGTACATGGGTATGTTAAGCAGCTCAGAAACATAATTTCTGTGATCAAACACTGTGAGAACAGCAATGCTAACACATCTAGATATGTACCACTATTATTAGATAGCTAGGTAGCTAGCAAGCTGTTTAATGACAATTGCTCAAATATATAGCAATATAAAAAAATAGCCTACTTCAAATTGCCTACTTCAACAATCTACTGTGCCTACTGTGCCCAAAAACATGGTACTAGCTCAAGCATACACCATGCTAGTGAGCATTATTGTTTGCATGGGCTTAAAAACATAAAAATAAAAACAAAATGAACGAATATAGCTAGGTAGCTTGTTAAATTAGCTAGGTAGCCAGGAAGACCAGGTAGCCAGTATGTCCACAGCTAATATTGTATTAGCATGCTAACATGGTTTTCCTTCTTTCAACAAACAACTCAAACAATGAAAAAACAGTGCAGTATTACAACATAATCCGATATTGTAAACATTAAACACCACCATGATATTGTATATGCCCATTTAGCCAAAGGGGCAAAGACAGCAGTCTGGTTATCTAGGTGACTGGTGCAATGTGTTTGATGTTTCAAAATGTTAAAGGACTGGGAAAAAGAGACTGACTCAAAAACTACGAAGTTAATTTATTAAAGAATTTCAAAAAAGATCCGTGGGGCACAAAGTTGTGCATAATGTGTTTGTGCGTATATGTACACAAATGTGAATAATGTGAATGTTGCTTTGTGTAGATGGGGTAATGGAAACCATATAACCATAAGCATCACTACACTGCAGTATATGCAATTCTCAAAGATAACAATGGTCTAGGCATGTTTCACATTAGGACATTGAAAAAAAATCATTTGATAAGAAACCAAAAATTATGAAATACATTTCAAAATACTTTGATTTAGCTACAACACTTTATTTGGTGAATGGAGAAATTACAATGTGTACACCAATTAAAATCTAAATGAATAAAATAACCATTTCTCATGGCAACAAAAACTGTTTTGATCCAATTAAATTATGAAATTATTGGTCTTGTTTTAGGGCATAATGCCACACAGATGGAATATGATACCTGTGTATGGATTGGCTGATGTTATGGGGCCTCTGGGTTGAGTGTTTATTATAAATCAAATGATTAAAATAACCAAATGACTTAAATATCAGTGTGTCTGTGCAGAATCTGTGCAGCTTAACACCCAAAATCATGACCATTAATACAAACCAACACAATGAAATATAAACAATGAATAAATGAATGTGTGTTTCTATAAATTGTTCAGGTTTTCTGAAGCAATGACATGCTTGACTTGATGGTACATAAAAACGAAATTGTTTTACATGAATGTAATCATGTATTGAATGTTTCCTTCTTTCATAATACCTGGACCTGTTTTATATAAAAAAATACTGAAGAACTAAGTACAAGATGCAGACCCATTTAGCTACTCATTTTACAAGAAACCTAACTGCAGCTCATACACAATAGTGAAAAATCTGAAGAAATGAGATAAGCTAACCTTTGCTTCCCTGCTCCTGGGAGCAGAAACATGAGCTTTTTTATTATAAACAGGATTTTTTCAACACACAAACAGGCACTGTCAATATAATGCAAGTATATTAATCTAGCTGTACTCTCTTCATAAAATACATAGATCTTATAACAGCCGTGCAGGAGCGAAAAGGACACAGGGGTGAACTAATGCAGCCGTAAACATTCCTCATGTTCTATCCTTAAAAGCAGAGCTGTGAGGAAAAAACCAACAAGCCAAACATGATTCAACACCTCCAGCCGCGCCTGCAACTGCCAAAGCTCATTTGCATGAACGGGCGATTGAAACGGGAGTTTAGATCATTCACAAACATGCAGTCACCTGCATCTCGTCCAGCTTGGATTGGATGTCGGGGGGAAAGTCGGCGGCCCCACAGCTGAACGGGTCGAAGGGCTCAGCGCCGAAAAGGTCTTTTCCTGCCGGAGCGAAAACCAGACCTGTGAAGGCCATACAAACAGCACACAGCCCAACGCACACGCACGGCTCCACTCCAACGTCCCAAAGATGTGGTGTCACGCCTATCACTGCACAGAATCCAACAAAACATGCATGTAGGGGGGCTTAGTTACGCATGCAAGGCAATCATTTACGCCACATTCAAAAGCACCAGATGAGGTTTTATTAGGCATTCTGATAACAACAAAAATACATACTGCGTGTGATGAGATAATCAATTCAAAACACTTAGTGTGAGTTACGATAACTGTAAGTGTCTAACATCTAATTATAATCCTAATGTTATTTTGCAACGTTCTGGTTAATATCACAGATGATAGCTCATGCAGTAATTATTTAATAGCATGCTGTAGCTGCAGTCGGTGGGCACGCGTGCTTTGGTTACTGTATCGTGTCTCTGCGGGTTACTCACGTATCTCAGGGGGTCTCGTAGCGGGTGGGGGCGGGGGTGTGCCGTTGCTGGCAGGTATCGGTGCCAGCGCAGGCGCGGGAGAAAACGGGACCATGTCGAAAATATCGGTGGGGGGGGCCTTCATGGAGATGCTGCCAGCCTGAAAATGGAGAGGGTGACAGGGTTACGCGCGGCACGGCGCCCGCCCGAACTTCACCGGGCAACGAGCGGCACGGCGCCCACCCGACTTTCACCGGGCAACTTAACTGGGCAACATGAGATCTTCTCTGTCTGAAACAGGCACAGCGCTGTGTCCGGATATAAGCACAACATGCATGCACACACACATGCGACAGCAGCCAAAGAAGACAGGAAGGAGATTTACACGAGGCCGCGGAATGCTGTATCCGTTGCAGGGCTTTGGCAGAGTGGGTTTAGCAGGAGGAGGGGTTAGTAGTCCTGCAGACAGGTTGGAGTCAGGAGAGCTCATAGGAGTGAGAGTGACGGAAGAGATTTCTAAACACGAGAACGATGTCAGGTTGTGACACCAGAAGAGAGATGAAGGTCTCTGCGTCATATAGGCTTCGTTAGTAGAGTTTATGTGCAGCAGCTGTAGAGAGATCAGAGAGAGGGCGTTCAGTGGACAGCGATGCCGCGTACCCAAAAGACACATGAAATGGCAGGAGAGGCACGGAATAAATATCCATCCTGACATGTTACAGCCACTCAGAGAGGCAGGCGTTACACTATATTCAGACTGAAAGATACTGCCTGATTGTCCATGGCGAATTTGTGCACTTACGGGCGAAACATGAGCCAGCACCAGCTGCTCCTCCACAGCCTGCAGCTGCTTTTTCAGCTCGGAGTTCTCCGTTTCTAACTCTTGAATCTAAAAAAAAAAAAAAAGACTGCTAACACAAGACCCTGGAGCCTTCCCTCAGAGAGCTCACTTTGCAACTTTATTCACTAATCTTTTAAATTCACATCATGTCCAAAATATGAAACTGAAACTTTCAATCTGTGTTTGCTTTACAAGACAAACACCTTTATTCAAACATGGCCATGGTTCTCTTTCATCTTTGTCCTGTCCTTGAATATAATAAGAATTCCACTATTCCATAAGTAAAATTCACATGGAGGGCTATAAGGAATCTTCAGTTGAGACAATACCAATATCAATGCCAAAATTAATTTTTTTGCAGGAGCAAATATTCAGGTAAAATCTCAAAAATATGCATATTGACACTGTTAACAAGGTAATTTGAGAAGCATATTTGCAAACGTTTTCTTATTGCTCAAATAAAAAAAGACATGCATAATGGAAGTGATCACGCAGAACAGAAACTGGTCAAGGTCGGGGATCTCACTCTTTTCTGCAAGCCTCCTATCTGTTTCCTTGTCTCCACATCCTTTCCGCCAGACTCCAGGAACTTCTTGTAGGCCAAGTCGAAAGCCTGGCCGATGGTTAGTGTTATCTCCTCTGCCTGAAACAATGCACAGTGAAACATCACAGGAGAACCGTGAACATGTGGATTTCATTCATATACATTACATTATATTATTCTCATTTAGCAGAAGCTCCTATCCAGAGTGACTTACACAGGCTACCGTTTTATATGCTTATCCATTTATACAGCTGGATATTTTAGTGGAGCAATTGTAGGTTAAGTACCTTGCCCAAGGGTATAGCAGCAATGCCCCAGCGGGGAGTCAAAAAGGCAACCTTTTGGTTACAAGCCCTGCTGTTTACCACCATGCTACACTGCCCCACCCCACCCCACCACATTGCCATATACACTGCTGCACCAGCATGACAGCGAAGCATCTTTTGTAATCTGCACATCAAAGCAATATGGGCTTTAATAAACACACAAGGCAAGAATTACTTACACATTTTTCACTGTCAAACACATAGCAAAGGTGTTTGTTGGACTCGGAGTCTTTGCAGATGAATGTGAATATCCTTTTGTCTGTTTTGTCATCAGCGCAAAATGATATCCTGTGCAACTGGCAATTATACAGCACATCCTGAAAGCGGAGAAACGAAACAGAACAAAGCTGAGTGCATCATGATGCCCAGGAATCTACAGCTGCTGCCACACTTACAATAACTACACTCTCAATTACCATTTCAAGGATGGCACACGGAGATACACTTATATACCGCACAATGGCAAACCCTTATACAAACAAATATCGAAACATCAGATCCGGATTAATTCTGCTAATTAGTATCGCTGACATACGGATGTTAATGGATGTTGGTTTCCTTTTAAAAATCCTTAGCGGCTATAACTGCTCAAATCAGTTGGGTATTCACCGACTTTGATATTGACTTTGACGAGAGCTAACGCTCGGTTCTTAAGGGTGATTTGTTGAAATCTCTGTATCTCCATGAATTTAAGTATGCGTTCAAGAGACATTTATGATATTTTGAAAAAATAGATAATAACAAGAATAAAATGTGAGCAAGAAAACAAAATAAAATAAATGTCTGTTTCATTGCAGCTAGAAGGGTAGAAGGAAAAAAGGGGCAGTTCCCTCACCAAGCAGGGTACAGCAACAACTGATTGGTTTGTGGTAACTGCTTAGGGAATAACACTTCCTATCTCTGGCCTGAGGAGCATGTGATGTTGAAATGACAGAACGAAAATGAAATGCAGGATGAGGCTGTTCAGTGGCACAAGCGCCAGCCTGTCCATGAACAGTGATAACATCTGATCATAAAGCACGCTGCTAGGCTGTCATAGAGATAACACAGACCCCTAAAACACACTGTTCGTCTTCTAAAAGTGGAGTGTTTGATCCTAACCAGGCGAAAATATGACCTGCATCACTCAACTTGTTTGAGTTTACCCCTATGTCTGAAACCGCTGTAGCCATAATAGCTCTGAGGGCCAATTCCAGCATCTGTGGACAGTTTGGACTGGGACAAATCGTTTTGTGCTAAAGATGTCTTGATGACAGATGGCAGAAGTACCATTTCCAGGTTTTCACTGAACAACATGTCATTTCAGAAGAGACAAATGCCATCATTCCAAGTAGGGACAGATTACATTGTAACATTGTAAACTATTTTGTCGGAGGTGATACTTAAATTCCAAGGATTATAGCTGGTTTAAAGACTGAAATATCAAGTGTGGTGCACATTTCCATGATGTATTGTGCGTAAGTCACACCCTGCCTGCGACTTTCATTGGAAATTGCAGCCTCTAGTGCTTAGAGCAGGACTAGAGCATGACCACTGAAGCAGTAAATAACTGCCGAGGCCAGGAGCAGACAACCTCATGGCCGGGAAGCTGAATAAGAGAAGCCGAGACGAATGTGTTCTTCCCTCTGCAAATATTTAATCTGCGATGTGATTTAATCCACCTTGTCCCATTGAGCCACCTCCTCAAATGTAACATAAACACCATGCACAACCTTCCTGCTGACTGGATGGTCTCATAGTTCACTCTGTATGAGTGACGGATACCTGCATACATGCGTATTATACAGACAGATTAAAAACGGACTTACTCTTGTCTTAGGATCTAATAGTTTCACTCCATAGATTGAGATCTGTAGTTCCACTTTTGGAATTTTCTGGCCTTCAGACTTCTTGATATGCCTTTGAAACTGTAAGACGAGAAAGACACATCATGTCAAAAGATCACTGGTATTCAAAGAAAGGCTATAACCTTTCAATGTGGTTCTACTCTCGTAAGAAAGAACTCCACGCTCAGATAAATGGTGAAAAGAAACAGCTGAGATCAATATGACAAAAACGTGGATTGACCAGATGCACACATTACACGCATCCTCAGTTTGTTGGGTTTCCACTCAGCAAAGAAGACGGAAAGCGTGTGAGAGAGGGTGTGTGTAATGTATGGAGAGACGACAGGCAGGGAGGTGGAAAGAAAAAGGCAAACAAAGTGCTTGTCAAGTGTGGAGTTCATCTTACCGAGGAAGAACCTGAGCGCCAGGCTGCCTTCAGTGTTCTTACCTTGGTTAGACTTGAACTCCACACTTGAAATCCACTGCCATTGTGGTTAAGACCAGAGAAATAAAGGTTGGGAAAACACACAGAGAAAGGAAGAAAAGGGTTAACGGAAGGATGAAACCGCCAGAAATATGTGAAAGAAGAGGAAACATATTTCAAATATGGCACAGGAAGGGGGAAAAAAAAAAGGACCAGGCTTGATCAGGCGTTAATGTGCCCAGCATACGCCCACACTAACCATCCATTATGAGGGCATATAAAGGCTCATATTACCCTCTTTGAAAGGCTTAATCCATCCAACATTTTAGTTATTGCTGGCTGAGCTCAGAGCTCCGCTTCCTTCAGCAGTATGCAATATGCAACTCTTTCCTGTTTGTTTACTTTGCCACATGCCGCTACTTTGCATCTCGAGTGGGAAGATGAAAATATAATGGAGCGTATGCATAAAACCACAGCAGCAAGGCTGCCATTTCTTGTCCCATTAAAAATGAGCCATGCATTAAAACGACTGACGGAAGAATGGGGATGATGGGAACAGGCCAGATCTCAGCGATCCAGCAGATCCAGCCAATGAAAACCGAGAATGCAAACATCTGACAGCGAATGAGGCGGCGCTGGTAGCAATGGCCAGCTAATGACGTGGGAGTGCTAGCGCAGTGATGCTAGCGACAGTGGCAATTATACTGAGCGTGCACAACAATATTATCCCTGACTTAGTTTCTGTGCCGATTTATCTAATGTGGCCGATTATCCTGAAACTCTACAATTAGGTACACATGGGTAATACTCAGATAATCAATTTGTTCTTCACCCTCTGCCTGCTAAGGACCAGATATGGCCAGAGTCCATATTCATTAAAAAAACGTTAGACTCTTGGGAATGGGCCGAGGCCTTGGCATTCATTTGCAGGTAAACTCTGGAGCACACTCACACAGGTGCCGTGAGCAAGCCTTACACCATTACTATAAAAGGCATGTGACATTCAAGAATACTCACACTCATGCTACATTCACAATATGCATACAGGCATTTCTGTCTGCTATTAATCTTCTGCAATGAAAAGCTGTTCCCAGTCAGGTTTGAATGACACCAACCGACTGGATCAAGACACTAAAGTTTGCACACAAGTGTAAGTGAAGCAAATTATGTAATTTGAACGCTAATTAACATTGATTGCATAAATATATATCTACCATCTCTGCTAAAAACAAATTTTCCTAAGGACAGGATAAGAACACTAGAGGCCCCTTATACTGTAGAGCAAGCTGGCTTCACACCACCTTTCAAACTACCTTCACTTCAGTATGAAAGGGTACCACTCTAGCCATCTCCATGTCTCCATGTCCAGCTAGCCTTCACACAGCTTCAAAGACGGTAAAAAGCTAGCAATGCTAGCAATGAATTTTCTGTGGTGTAAATATAGCAGGTGGTATATGATGTGCACTGAGTGTCAAATCATGCTTTGCATACACTGGTAGACTTTGCCCACAGGAGAGCAGCTTCTCAATACAGCATATAATGTTACATTGCATCCTGATCAGGATTACACCAAAGGCAGCCTTCCACACTGTAATGCAAAACATACCACACCAGTAAAGTAAAGTCCTTGGTACAAAAAGTGCCCAGATTTCATCTCAGCAGTCTGCCTACATGTATAAACGGCTTAGGATAACTCCACATTTGCTGTATCTTGCACCGTTGTCAGCACTTTTAACTGAAGAATATCATTGTTTATTGGTGTCAGTGATATGACTGACACTCTAATTAAATTTGTCACGAGCTGAATCCCTGCCAGATCTAAGATGTACTTTCCTATTAATTATCTGTCAGCCTATACCTCACAGTCAATCTGTCTTGGACAAAAGTTCTGAGCTTGTTGCAGTCATTCATGGGCGTTGCAGTAATTCTCTGCACACTCTCATCTCTCTGAGCATACTCCCAAGGCATTAAGATTTGCCATTCATTCCCTAAATACTTTATTCAGCATTTTAAGATCAATCTTATGATAAGGTCTAAAAGGCTATTGGAACTGCTTTGTAACTTGGCACACGGTTTAGCTTTTATTCTTTGAATTTTACACAGTCTCAGAGTTATTTTTAATACAGGCTGTTTGTGTGTGAACACAGCCCCAGGTGTTATATTTAATGAGTGAAATCATGGGGATGTTTCTCTATGCACCACTTTAATTGAAATGCAAATGAGAAACAATGGCTTTTATGTCTGTGTTTCTATCTTTTATGGCAGACACCAGAGTGGCCAGAAAAAAAACTATGCGTACGCTGGGGCATGATGTACTGCTATACCCAAAAGTATCTGGCAATTACTGCCTTTGCCAATACTAACACAGACCGGAAAAAACACCCCGACTGAGAGGTAAAATCTCTTGCAACACACCTTTCAAAATAAAATATGTGAATTCAGGTTCCTGGTTTATAGCCGTGTGTAAGTGATTTGATAGCTTATTCCCTGCTCCAACAGCAGAATGCTCAGTGCAAGCTTAACTGCAGACTGGTCAGGGAAAGCTTAACTAGCATTAATTATCATGGCAATGCTGGTAAACGCTTGCAAGGCTTAGATTCCACGGGAAAAAGACGTTTAAGTGAACCAGCTGTTTCAGCTTTGATTTTTTTTAATAAATCAGGTGTTGAGTCCAGCTGCTCCATACTGCTGCTAACCTATGAGGTGTGAGCTGCCTTGTAATGAGTTTAGTACGGAAACACGTGGGGCAGCAAACATCTTCAGCAATAAAAATAACACAAGCATCACTTAGACCGAAAAAAAACGTGTGACGGGTTTGACTGATGTTTACACACACATCTGGGAACGATAATATGTGACAGTGCATTTAAATTACTCTCCCCAACGTCAGGACAGTAAGAAATGCACGTTTAAGTGTAATAGCATTATGTAAAACACTGCATGAACACCAAAACACTGTATCACAATGAAACTGCACATCTGGAGGGTTAATGACCTTATGCTACCACCTACTGGCACACTAGCTAATCGCAATGCAGACACAGATTCAATCATCAGTATAGATGGCAATCTGACACAGATTCAATCATCAATACAGATGGCACTCTGAACAGCAAACAGATAAAAAGAAACAACAGACAGTGACAGGGATGCAACACACTGTGTGTGTGTGTGTGTGTGTGTGTGTGTGTGTGTGAGTGTGCGTGTGCTAGTGTGTGCGTGCGTGCGTGTGTGTGTGCGCGGTGGGGCAGTGGCAGTCTGAAATGGAGGTGGCCTGTGGAACTAGCTACCTATGTACCTACCTACCTACTTACCTATCCGCCTATCTATCAGTTGACATACCTACCTACTTACTTACATACCTACCTGCCTAGCTTATTATCAACAATTTATCCTACCCATCCTACGATCCTCTCTATCTATCTATCTGTCTATCCATCTATCCATCTGTCTGTGTTGCTTGGCTCATACTGACATCCACTCTTTGCTTTGTGACTGCTGGAGCAATAAGAGTGAAAGGCATGACATTTAATCCAATCAGACAGCTACCATATCTGCAGCATATCAAATTAATCTTCCTTGACAATTCTCATATCAAGTTTATATAGGATTCATAAGGGGAAGTTAAAGTTTTTGAACTGAGTATGACTTCCAGTTGGAGTTCATGTTTCAACCAAACGACCACCATCAGCCTCCGATTTCCAAGCTCCCAAAACAAAAAATTAGGAGACGTATTTCATTGTACAGTATGTCGCCTATTACACACTAGCTGTTATAAGGATAACTAAAACTGCACAATGCATACACTGCATTTTGAAACTTACCTTAAGCTTTCTGACTGCATCCCTTACAACCTCTGTGCCCTTAGGTTGATCCACTTCTGTGTTTCCAAGAAACTAAAAAAAAATATGAAGGACTGTTAAATAGCCTAGTTCACACAGGCACAGATAAATGGTTGCACTTAAAATACCTTTACATGAAGGAACACTTTTCACACAGTATTCACTATCCATAGCACATGATTCAATGACTTTAAACATGAAACAAATGTCCATGTTGCAGAAATTAATGCATTTATGCATTATAAACATCAAAAAGAAACACTGATGTCTTAATTGATGAAAGTATCACAGTGTTTTTTCTTCCGGTTTCCATGAGTCATTTTTTTCCCCACAAAACTAACACTACAGTTACTCTCCAAAAGATGGCGTCATTAAGCTTCCAGCGTGCTTCTCCATATGCCCAATTATGTATCTCAAGCTTCAGTGCTGTCAGAGGAACCATGCATTGCCATTCGGCACTAAACAGCGTCTTCAGGATGACAGGCCCCTAATATTAAACTCAGCTTATGTTTCTTAGCGGTTCATCTGAAGAAAAAAAAATATTTCAAACGGACAATACGGTTCAAACAGTATCAGTTTTTGATGATTAATTCAGTTCATTATGTGACATGTCCAGTAACTCTTCACTGGTCAGCAATGTCAACATCAATGCTTTCATGTGACATGGACTGTCCTTCTAGACTCAGACTGTGCTCCCTTGTATTCCTTTGTTCTTCTTTCTTTCTCATTAGTTGTTGTGGCTCTTTAAGTCTCTCTCTTGTACTTTGTCTCCTACAACCAAAAGTGGAAATTCACAGAATCCACCTGGCCCATGGGTATCTCTTCCCCACCCCAGTTTCCAATCCAATTAAATGTACCGCAAAAATCACCATTCAGGGCAAACCTCCTCCCAAAAAAAGCAAGCAGGTCTCACATATATCTGCATTCTGGATGTCCATGGCAGATGCTGCACCCAAGGGCTTGGTTTACAAAGCACAGCCTGTGCTCAATGCGACTGCCAGAAGAGACAGATCTGTGGAACGGGAGGCCCTGCTGCTCGCTCCTGATTACCTCTCCCCATTACACCAGTCTTTAGTCCCCCCCCGGAAAACCACCCTCTCCCCTTTACTCGCTCCAGGCGGACATATCTGTTCCGAATCCCTGGATCGTACAGCACCGCTCGTCAGCACGGCCAGGTGCTGCGTCATAGGTTATCTTTAGAGGAACACATTGAAAAGATACTTTTACAAGTTTTCAAAGCCATTGCTCGGTGTTCAATAAACCAATGAGCAGGTAAAGAGCAACACTCCCACACAAACATCTGTAAAAAAAAAAAAAAAGTAAACGTAAGACATTCTATCACTGCCAATGTTTTCTTGCTGCCATGCAAGCAGCTGTCTCAATAAGTCAGCAAACTTTGACACTGCCAAATTATTAGGAAAGTCTTCAAGGAATTTCCGTCTGCCAAAATCGGCAATTTAGCATTGCCAAAATAATTGCGAAACTCTTCCTTTGGCATTAGCTCCGAGTTTCAGGGTGTAGTCTCATAAACAGGGAGGTGAAAGTCAATGAGTTTGTGACAGTCTGCTAAACAGATCACCAGATATGAGATGATCTTGCAGGGGGAGTCGTCCGCAGTTCCAAAAAAAAAAAAAAAAAAAAAAAAAAGGAAAACAAACAGCGAGAGCAGAAGGGTGTGACACGTACCTTGGCGTTATACGCGATGTAATGTTTCGCCAGTGCGTCTGGAGTGTGCATCCATGATTTATCTGAAAGAAACAGGAGCCGTTTGAGAGCGAGGGAGAACACGCGCAGCGGCAAAAAGGGCAAGCGCCGGCAGCCAGCGCTGTGATTTATGCCGCTGCATGCACCTGAATGAGATGCCCTTTCACCACCACGCATTAAATATGAGAGGTCACCTACCTCATAAGCGTCCTCATAACCTTAATGCAATGCACCCGCAAACACACACAGTTGAAATTAACGTTAAATTCCAGCACTAATTACGCTTAATTCCTTTTGACAAAATGAGGTTGTTCTCGTATTTCGTTTCAGAGCCGCGCCACCGCAGACCTGTGCTGCTTCTGGCCCTCTCTGTGACACGCTGGTGTATCGTGACCAGCCCTGGTGATTTCACTTGCATTAACAGATTCATGTCTACATGTTCTTTCACCTTCCTACAGACCCGGTAGAGATACAGACAATGCAGATTCTCACCTGCTCCACAAACTACTGGAACATTTGGAAACGTCAGGGAAATGGGATAGAATTGTATTTGTGGATTTTAGCTCAGCTTGTAATAGCATTCAGTGGCACATGATTAAGAAATAGAGAATTCCTTAAATAAACGAGGAACAGATTCACTTGACAAAGATAATTTGCAGATAATAAAGTGTGCATTATAATTACTCATTATACATTATAATTGATTCCATTAATAAACAGAAATACTGATAATCCAACGCATGCAAATTCAAAATACATGGATCATGTGATATGGCAACTGTTGATGCAACTTGATGCTTCCGATGAAACTTTTCCTGCCTCAGACATTTCTAATATTTTCCAGATAACTTGGTACTTCCACTTGAGCACTTCAGACACTTTTGATCAAGTGTGACACTTTCCATTTTTTTTAGTTTGATCCCTTACAGCCCACGTCCAAAACAAAGAAAAAGGAAGAAAAACTGAAGACCACTCAATGATTGCTGCTTAAGTATATTGCCGGAGCAAAGCTTCTCCGATGCCACCCCAGGACACCGGCTCCCCCAGCTTGGATTGCAGTGTGGGCTGTGGGTTTAAATCCGACACAGATGCACAGCATAAAAAAATACGCTGAACGAATCTTTCTGCGGGGCACCGAAGGCTGAAGGAGGATGATGTATCTGCCCTCCTCTCAGACAGCACTAAAGAAGCGTAAATTCTCCCTCTTCTAATGCCGGTTGATGGATGCGATACAGGTGGCCCTCCAGACCACGGCATCAGCAAACCGCTCTGATTAATAGAGGCGTCCGCACCCCCGCCCTCAGTACGGAGGCACACGCCGCACCCTCGCTCCACTGGGGCCCGGGTGACACCCGCCAAGCAAGTCAAGAGCGAGATGAAGTACTTTTGCCATGGGACACGTTGGCAAACCGAAGGTCAGCTTGCTCACGTCCTGAATCATCGAGATGACAGCTGAGAGGTTACATGTCGTATTGAGTGTCATTCTGGGACTCTGCTATTTTTAAAGCCAAGGTTTTAGGGAATACAGTTCTCAGGAAAATAAATACTCAATTCTGACGTGCAACATCGCCATGACACTACAGCTGGAGACCACTGCACACACCTGCATTTACAAAAGACTGTCATGGAATGACTGACTCACTTCTTTCAATCTCTAGGCCATTAAGGCATTAGTAGGCAATTAAGTAAAAATAGTGTAGGCTTTACAAAACACATCTGAAACAGGCCACAGATGAGTTCCACATACCTAACAAAGCACGCAATCAAGTCTAAGCCTAATTACAGCCTCTGATTTCTTCACACTGTAACCTTCATGGGACAAACTCCAGGCTTAGTAACCACTGACTCATTGACTCAAGTTCATTATGTGTCCTTACATTCACTCTAAAGAAACAGCCTCCGAGACAACCAGCTCCAAACACAATATATATGGGAACACAGCTTCTGTCTTACAGAGGAAGAAAAGCCTATTTTTTTCCCTCATTTTTAAATGCAGAAATCCAGTAGACTGAAAAGCAATGTCCTTAAGAACGAAGATTTAAAATAACTCCTGGCAGTATCTGCTGCATTCACAGACTGATTTTAATTAAGTTAAGTAATTGAATACATTACAATTCAATAGGAGAAAGCTTTTAAAAAAGCAAAAGGCTAGATTGATAATCCATACAGCGAAGCTACCGGGATTATTTCTCATTTAAGTCAATGTGAAAGGAATGGTGCTTGATTTGCCAGGCTTAAAGACCCATTTTAAAGTCTGGAATGGAGATAAATACAGCTAACCGCAGGCATTTCCACAGCTACATTTTATTTAGAGCGCAAGGCCCCCGCTCCTAGTTTATTATGTTCTACATCTGGTCATCCATCTTCCACCTGCTTATTCAGTCATGCTGGGCTCCTCCGACCCGCCGCCACCCTGTCCTACGGTAAAGGTCAGCGCTGCTCTCCTCTCCGCAGGACACTGAAAGGATGTCTGAAAGGTCAATTTGCAAACGCTACTGTAAATTACATATTTAATTGAACGCTCTTTCAAACCTCGTTCCACAAACGAATACTGATGAGGACTGCAGGCTTGACAAAAAAAAAAAAAAAAAAACCCCACACACAAATTTTGCAACACAGCTCGGTGATGAGAGAGAGAGAGAGAGAGGGAGAGAGAGAGAGAGGGAGAGAGAGAGAATATGTTTGTCGGTATAATGTAATGGCTCTCAACAGCCCTCTCCCACAGCGGCCATGACAGTGAAAAAGCCCTGATCACATGTTGCCCAACGAGACAAGCAGGCATCGCCTCATGTTTGGAAAGTGAGAGAAGGTCACAAGCCACGGAGATTCTGGAAGGTTTTCTCCCACTTTCTCTCTTCTTGTGAAGTGCAATGACGACATTTAAATGCCGGTGTGGGACAAAATTTGAAGGATGCAGAAATCAAACTGCAGTCAACTGCTGAGCAGGACTGCATGGGGCTATACTACCTTATAGCAATAGACAGGAAATATAGGACACTGCCAAAGTAAAGGAAACATCTGAGTAAATGAGGGACACAAAGTATATTGAAAGCAGGTGCGTGCTTACCATCCCATCATGCCTAGGGCCATTTATACAGATGATAGGCAGGCCCAGATGCCCATTATTTTGGCTACCATAGAAGAACAGATCTCAGCAACAGAGGGGTGACTATTGAGGCATGTTTGGCAGGAGTTGATGTTTATTAAGGAACAGAAGTTAAGGTGAAGTTGGCATGGAAGTCTGAGGGAAAGGCATCATCAGCTGGGGGAAACTGTTGTCGAAAGCACACACTCCTGGACCATGATATGCATTGGTTCAAGATGAAAAGCAAAACAGATGAGCAACTATGACTCAGCCAAATGAGAATATCAATCCAGTGCATGACCACGCAGTTTTATAAAGAACAGCCTGCTGAGAACTTCACAGAGAGGGACACTACGGTCGGGCTGCACCAAACCCCTAATTACACAAAAAAATGCACCTTTGCAATTAAAGTAGTGCAAAAAGCACAGCCAGTGGTCTACTGAGCAGAGGGGAAAAAGGCACATGGTTAGATGAATAATCCTTTACCCTGTTCTCAACAAGCGGACAAGTGCAAAAGAAACCGACAGGCCTGATTGCTTGTTTCCCCTGGTGAAGGATTCTGGCGGCTCTGTTACGGTGCGGGGTGCATTCTTCTGGCATGGTTTGGATCCACTCAACCCCTTCAGAGGGCAAGGTAAATACCACTAAATACAGTTCTGAGTGATCACCTTCATCCTGAGGTGAAGCATTCCTATACTTCTGGGAGTGGTATCTTCCAGAATGACAGCAACCCAATCCACAGGGTATAATTGGTCACTGAAAGGTTTGATGAGCATTAAAATGATGTAAACCATATTCCATGGCTGCCCCAGTCACCAGAGATGAACCCAATTGAAAACTTACGCGAGATTCTGGAGCGGAGCCTAAGACAGCATTTTCCACCACCGTCAACAAAACGCCAAGTGATGGAATTTCTTTCGGAAGAATGGTGTCACGTCCCTCCAGCAGAGTTCCAGACACTTGCAGAATCTATGCCAAGGCACACCGAGGCAGTTCTGGCAGCTCACTTTGGCCCAACGCCCTATTAAGGCGCTGTGTGGGCGTTCCCCTGTTTTGGCAGTTATCTATATGTATGTGTGTATGTGTGAACGTATGTGTGTGTGTGTGTATGTGAGAACGTGTGTGTATGTATGTACGTATGAATTTCAATACTTTTCTTGAATTGTCTGAATTGAGGGGGGACTGACCCCCTTGTACCTGGGTGCAGCTGTCTCCATAAGTAGTCCTGGTAAAGATGTGATATTTTACTGTTCTTCCTTGCAAGCTACTAGATTAAAGGGGCTTAGATTTCAGAGGGCTTAGATGATCACTCTGTAAGTGAGCAGCTTCAGCCAGGCCACTTCTCCCAAGCTAAGGTTTCCATTTTACTGCAGGTAGCAGCTCAATCATACCTCGGTGTGAGTGGCTGTCCCCCAATCCTGCCGTTATGGAGCACAGGGCAGCTGGCTCACTCTGCTGTATTTTAAGGCAGATCCATCTTAAGACAAGTATAAATGGGCACCAAAGTTATACACTGCCTTTCTGTACTCATACCCTAATACTATACTAATACATAATCAACAACTAATCAAACTCTTACTAATACTATGCACTAAACTAGCACTGCTCTCTAGGAAGTGATGGAAGCAATTCATGAATTGACAGGCAGATGATATTGGCACAGTAATGCGATTTTCCAACTGTCACACAAAGGGCTGTTTCCTCTCTCCCTTCCACCAGCAGTGTCCTGCTATAGCACTCATCCTCTACACAGCGTTGAAGAGCAGAGATTTTTGAAGCACCCGTTTCAAAAAAGATGCAGTATCAGAGCACAGAACGCTCTGAACCCGGCTCTCTGACCACAGAGAGCGCTTTATTACATGTTTTATGGTACGCCTGGCGCACTGCAGGCATGCTCCAAACATATTAAAATGCTTCTATTACCTCTGCATCTAATTTTCCTCCCGAGTGGCTTTACCTGCTGTCATTAGAATGACAAGCAGAATGCTTTGCATAGGGTTTACGGTATGTTTCTGAGCCATCTATTGCATCACTGACAGTTAAAAAAGCCCCTGCTATCATTACACATAATGCAGATTTAAACCTGTTGAGACCTACGGCGTTTTAGACGTAGGCTACAATAATGATATAGCCGTACTGTGCAACATGGGGTTTGCACTCAGCAGCTGAATATCTGATGCCTGCATCCGATTTACCCCTGCATGCCTGTACTCCTCTATGTATGTCACACACTGTTCTTCTTCCACTTCCCTTCAGACCTTGAGCGGAGCTATTGTTCTGCAAGAGTTAATTTTAGCATACAGTATATGGCATTTGTCAAAGAACACTAATTGATTGTCTGGAGAGTTGCCCCACAAAGGTTAATCAAACGTTACCATGGATATAACTCAACCTCATAGGCAGCTGACTCATCCACTCCTCACGCTACACTTAAAAAGGGGTCTGAATAACCGTGCAGCCGTCTGCGTTTCTGCCGCGCTTGACCTCCAGCGTTCCGCATCAGCGGGAACCGCAGACTGGATCATTACATGGCAGTTTTACCCCACACAATCACATGTGATGACTCTGGGGAAAAGAAAAAAAAAACACAAAACAAACAAACAACAGAAAACCACAGCTCTACAGCCGGTACCCACCGCTGCAGCGCCTGCTGGTTGGGATAAACTCTGCCAGCACTACGGGGCAATCAGGCTGGCAGTGCCTGAGGCGGGCCTATTGCTGCCATTAATAAAACATCACTCAGGATAGATGCCATAATCTTATTAACAGCCTCCGAAAAACAGGATTTACAATTAAAGTTGCCCTATATACGGCGCTGTCATAAGAACCCCCGCAACCAAAGCGTTTAGACACGCAATCCCGTTTCCGGCTCTTAACGCAAGGGTTTGTAGGAGATGAAGAGTGTGGAAAGTAAGACGCCTGTGCACCTGAAACGTGAGCGACCGAGCTTCCCGGCCTTTTCATGTCAGCCCTGCGTGATTCCAAACATCGCTCCGCTTTCACTGGGCATTAAATCAAAGGCAACACTGCCATTAAAAATGTCCTGTGTCTGCTAATGCGATACATGAGCCTGGAACACACTCGATGAATATTATTTGTGCCCAATTACTTCTTTGTGATCAGAGGAAGGCAGACAGTGGCTCTAGCTTGTGGATTAAAGAATCTGCCACATGACCTGCAGACACAGGATGAAAGACGAACATCCAATTTGAAGTGTCTCATGTTGCAGTAAATTTATGTATTTATTTTGCAAAGGATGGTCTATACTCTTCCATACCACAACACAATAAAAGATGGAAGAAATTCACAGGACAAAAAGAGAACAAGTATATAATTATTTACGATTATATACTGTATGTGATGTCTTTTGAGACACTGCCATCTAATAAACCAATACTTGTTTTCATATGTAGAAATTACAAATTTGTAAGCTGACAAAAACAGAGTATGATATAAACTTTCATGTTATATCCATATAAATATACTTTCAGACTTTCAGGTTCAAACTTTCTGGTTTCTGTATTTACCTCCTTAATGAGAAATGAAATGAAACATTTCAGTGTCAAACTGTTTCAGAGATTCAGCCATTGGTCACCCGAAGTGAAGATGTTGCAAGCATTGTAATTACCAAAGCAATGAGGGCCTGAAATAAGCTTTGGATCAAACTGCACGGACACTGAAAAATGGTCTTAGAGGGATTTAAAATGTTCCATCTTCCAGATGGGTTTCCAAGAGTGAAGAACTCAAAATACATGGGCAAAATGGCCCCTAGCTGGGATATGTATCAAAAGAAAATATAACAGGAAATTCTCTCAAGGACACAAGATTGAGTGCATTACTGACCAAATGTAACAGTGAACTGAAAGATTCCTTGAACAATATATCTCTCTCTCTCTCTTTATTATACACATATTTTGTTTTGTTTTGTTTTCTTCAGCCAATCTGAACGAAATGCTCTAATTATTATGTAAACTGAATAGTATTTCTTTATTCTCTGAGAAAATATCACGTCTGAAAGTCAACCTTCTAATGGCCACTGGTCTACTTGGCTGTGACTAGCCTACATACTGTACAGTGACAGAAAAACTATTATTTACATATTGATTTGATCTCAATACTCCTAAATAACAGGTATGGTACTGTAATACTAAAATACTTTAACGTTCTGTATGTCATGAAGTTGTTGGGTACTTTCCTGTCCTTTGTAGTTAGTATGACACTGATAGTAAAGTCAATTGGTAAATGAGTGAGTTTGTAGAAGTATATCCCAAAAACTATGAATCTAGGTCTGTTGTGTTAAAGTAGGACAGTACTGAAGGTTCATTAACTACATATATATGTATAGCTATGTAATGCATGTTAGCCAACAAGTTATGATGCATAGTTTCCATGTAAAACAATTAACTATTTTCTTCTTTCTCAACACATGACATTTCAAGAACATTAAGAGCATGTATCATCCAGATAAATCTCTGTGCAGGGGAAATGTGCTTGAGGAAAGGAAAAATCATGGCATAACCACAACAAATAAGGGTTACAATGGCAGTGATGACAGAAATCATCTTTCAGTTGCACTGTAATTTAATCCTGCATGCTTAGTATTAAATATTGAACAAATGTAACAATGATTCTATGCATGCAGACTACCAGGCTTAGAAATGCGCACTGCTGTGAGCTAATCAACGCAAAATGGCACAGCACTCCATTCAGCTTTATTCTTTCCACTCCGCTCCCCACTGACGATTGGTTTTATGCAATTGCATAATGAACGCTCTGCTCAAAGCCATCTATGTATTTCCCCAGCAAGAAGTCAGCTGTGTTTATAGAGAGCCTGGAAAAGCTTTGTACCACAGTCAGAGGCATTAATGCGCCTTTATGTAGGATGACTTCATCCCTGGAGATGCTTTAAATAGCTGTACACAATCAAAGGGCACATGGCTGTGTATGGTGTCTGTATGGAGCTCCTTGTGTGAGTGAGCACATTAGTGCGAGGCAGAGAATGGCAGGCAGAAAGTGTGCTTGAATGAACACAAAAGTAATATGTACGTGTTTCTACAAACAAAATTCACAATTTTTACCACTATCAACCAAAAACAAAAGTATGTTTGCGAAGAATGCATTAAATTAAATTACTGGGAAAGAGGAAAAAAAATACTAACGGCAAACAGCAATCCTCAGATGTTTGTAGGAAGAATGCCGTTCACTATCGGTAATGAAAGCAGATCTTTGCTGAGAGAAGAAATCTGTCTTCAGTGATTTCTGTCTTTATCTTTCCAATAAGCGTCTGACAGGGCAGTGGGACCGATAATGCAAGATTATCACCAGAGCAGAGCAGCCGGGTCCTAAAACGGTCTCCACAGGACCGCGGGGGCCTATCACATTAGGAATCCACTGGCTCCTCTGGGAGGGGGGAGCGGGACAGATGGTGATAGATTCGTCTGGCTTTCGGGAGGACAATGGCGAGGAGGAGCCAGACTACCCGGCGAGCCGCGTAACCGCAGCGGCATTGTGGGAGATGGCAGAGAGTACGCAAAGGCAGGGCAGGGGCACAAAGGAAAGAAAAATGGAGGACGTGAGCTTTTACCTTTTTTCCTGTTAAAAGCGCGATTCATGCTGGAAAACTGCGTCTCCCTCGGCTTCCCTGCGATGCGCAGCAGCTCCACCTACACAGTGAAAAGAGCGTGTGATTGGTGCTCGCTGTCCCCCCCCACCCCCCCAAAGTTTCCCCATACAAAATCAGGAAAATCATCACAAAAACTTTTCTTTCTCCCCCCCTCCCTCTCTTTCTGCACATGAATTGCTTTCTTTCTTTACACACAAAAAATTCAGTGTTCCAAAAGTTTCTCCCTCAGCATTTTATTTTGGCAGAATTCAAAAGTCTAACAAAAAAAAAAAAGTTCATGCAGAGTTTTCTGTGATAGGTCTGAAATTTGTGCGAGGGTAAAAAAAAAATATTTTATGCTTTATTTATTGTAAAATAAACACAGATACTGAAGATATTTAATGTTTTCTAAGAGTAAGAAAAGCTGGCGAGGGTGAAAATATTCAGATGAAATATTGGACACATACAGTATACTGTATATACTCTGTTAGGGTTCCCTTTCATTTCAAACAAGTTTAATTTAAAATATGTCTGTTAAAAAATAGCTTTTTTACAGCACCAGTTGAAAACATACAGTAGATTTCTTTTCTTGGCAGCAAGAGAAAAAAGACAAAATACTCTGAAGGTTAACATTCCAGCAGAAGAGAAGCAACAGGCCAGGGTAAAAGTGTGCCAGTGAGTTAACTAAAGGTCCACACAGGACTGAACCTGAAACCCAAGCCTGATTATGCTAAGGCTAATGATACTAATTACAAAATTGTAATAAGGAAACCGAATCAATTTACCATCCAGCACCTTATATATACCAATATTATTTTACCAAAACCTCTCTTTTTCAGTAAAATAGTGCACTCAGTGAAAGATCCAAAGGAGACACTGAATCGCAGCTTAACAAATGAACAATATGGTCCGTCCTTGTTGGGACATAATGGTGAATAATGGCTGTACATTAAAAAAACATATAAGAATCTGAACACTCAGCTCAACAGTTCAACAGAATAAACAGTCCTTTTCTTGAAAATGGAGTGGAAATAAATTTTTCTACTCTAAATAAGTAAACAGCAGTAATCCTCCATTCAAGCCTGATACGCTCAGTAGCTTTGAAAACGTTAATTCCTCTTGTGTATGTCATTCATTCAAAATGAGATTTTAACCCACATTTCAGACAGCAGCACATTCAAAAGCTGATATCCAGAGAGGCTGAGCTTGACCCGACCCGACCCCAAATGCTATGACGCGATTACAGGCCCGAATCAGCCCAAACCTGACCTGTTTCATCGTGTCCCATCAGGTTCAGGTCGGGTTACAGGTTACACACATGTGAAGTGCATGTGTGTACTAATACATCGCCCTCTGACAACACCCATGTGACATGGTCTGAAGCCGCTATAGGCTGAATCACACACTTAGTGGCTTTCTCCAAGATCTGAAAAATACCTTCTGACTGGTACATTCTGGTTTGTTCAGTACAACATGTATCTAATCCCCATCACTCAAAACAAAAAAAGAGAATAAAAGAGAATATTTGATAAGCTGTGAGGTAAGATAATTTTTTAAACCAGCCATTAAAATGATCTAACACATAAAGTATTGGTATTACTACATTTTTTAGAGTGCAATTTCAAAACCCATTCTCTGAGGTCATTAACTGCCAATGAGAGACAACCAGCTACTCATACTAGACACTGTCCTGTAATAGGTCTATCAATCTCTAGTATTCCTTTCATCAAAGATCCCCTTAAAGAACTTACAGAAAAAGAAAAAGACAAAAGGAAGCAGTGCTGTTCAGGACACTGATAGCGTACTAAATAATTACATATCCAATTTCCTCTCTCTCTTAGACTCTGCTCCAAACTTATTCCATTCTTCTGTAGCAGTGGGTCGATTCAGTTTAAGGGAAAATCAGGCTAAAGAAGCAGTACTTTTTTTTTTTCCCCTTTAGCTTTTTGGAACTTGACAAGAAAGAGAATAGACAGGTATATAAGAAGTACTCAATCAATCATGTAATGACGTTTCTGGTGACACAATATCATAAGTAATGAATATACATGGAACACATGATTCATGCACAGTGATGGCGATTGCACATATTACTCTTGCCTTCCACGCGCTCCATTCGGTAATGCAGAGGACCCACGGGTTTACGGCTGAGAGTGACTCTTTAATTAAGATGCTTTATCATTTTCACAAGAGCCGGTACACCTGAATTCTGTCCCTTTCAATGCCCAGGACAAAGCGGTTCATTCATTAGTCATGTGAAACTTCACCAGGGGGAAGAGAATATGTTATCACAGGTGAAGGCTGTGCTGAATAAAAACCCTCATTACCAACAGATGATGTATGCAAAACGGAAACCTTTCTCAAAAGAGTTTAACTATTTAACTGAAGTCATTAAAGTCTATTCAGTAAAGAACAATCCAACTTTTGGGAAATCAATCAAGCCCTGAATTGTTATTACCAAACCCGCCTCTGATTGAGTGAACAGATAGAAGCAAGTCTCACCTGATTGGTCGGGGATTGCAGGTTGATATGGTGATATGTAAATGGATTCTGGGTATATACTGTGCGCCAGCTGCCTTGGACACATTGCCACAGGTGTTTACTTTACACACCTGTATGGGACCTGCCACATCACCTGCCCTCTCTTCAAAAGGATCTGCCAGCCCTCAGTCTGCGGTTGAGTAGGAGGGAGGAGGGATGTGCAGAACGGGCAGGAGAGCAATAACGCATTTTTCGCAGTGAATTACTGTCATACAGACCTGACTACACATCCTGATGTGCATTAAGCCTCTGACTGGACAGCTATCTGATTGAAAGCCTGACCCTGTCTGGAGGCGGAAAGTGCCCGATTCCGTGACTCCCTCTGACTCTTCTGCCCCGGTTCCGTCTCGTGGTCGAGTTTGCACAAAAAAAAACGGTCAAGTCTGTGGGAAGACGGTCTTTATTGCCTGTCATCCTTGGTTTCTTTCTCTGGAACTTTTGTTTACTGAAGCTGTTTCCCTGAGTTCAGAATTCACTCTGTGGTTTGTGTCTCTGTTACAGAATGTCTGCTAATCTTACATCACCCACCCTGACCTGGTAACCAATCAATTACACAAACTAAACCGCAGGAATTCTTCAAACTGTCCACTTTTTGTATCACAAAATAGACATGTTTTCACTGCATTATCTTTTTAAAATAGGTCTGAATGTTTACCCTGCACCTTACCGCTAGTAATCGACTAAACAATAAAACAACAAACTCACACAATGGAAAATGCCACTACTTGGATTGTGGTGTTTCTAAATGACAATAAGAGGCCAGCGCAGATGGGTTGCTCTTTTTTTTGCTTCTTCACCAATAAAAGAACCCCACATTTTCTAAGTGGAACACCATTATCACAACATAAATAAATATTGGTTACTTTCTCATACACAGGATGGTCCCGACAGATGATGATGTTAATGTCTCTGTTCTGTCAGACGCCTTCATAAGGACTATAAAGCGTCGTCTTGCTCATTATTTTGCAGCGAACTACAGCTCATGTAACATCTAAACTCCAAAGCAGGACACCCATGTAGGACACAGACATACTCCTCTTCACTACTGCTTGGTGATAAAACCAATGTTCTGCCACTGATAATGGCTTTCTCCATTCATTTATCCACCTATCTATTTGTTCTTACAACTGTGAAAAAAAGACCATTTTCAGATTTTAATTTTGCTAAAAACAGGAATTACAGCAGACACCAGCCAGACTCGAGTTGTGAGTTTTAGTAGTAACCTTCACTGTTGTGCAGCTGGGAGCACAGACACCTCCACACCCCTCACCCCCCACCCTTCCTTGTAATGGAAAAGTTCAACTTCAATTTGTTTTTCAAAGTAGAAAAGGGCAAAGGAGACAGAGGTGCGATTTGTGCCAATTTCTCTCAATGAATTTGAGACTAAGTAACCGAACAATTCATGCAAGCGCAGGCGTCCTCGGCCGACACCACGTCCAAGAGGAGGCAAGCGGTAATCTGGGCTGCGCTCTGCCCTCCACGGCCAGACTGAGAGCAAAGTCCTGCTGTTTCCCTGTCTCTGCTATGGAATAAAAAAGAGAGCACAGGCAAAATGCGAGAAATTAAAGTGTACAGGATCTGTGTATGTACAGGATCGCACAACATCTAATCCTAAAATCACTTAAACAAAGTGATTATCTTACACTATGCAGCAGTAACACAGTGAGCTTCATTCCTGTAAGCACCAGGCTGTGATCACATGAAAGCCCCATGATTTGAGGGGTACTTTTCCATAAGGGTGTGGCGCACAAAGACCCAGTGCTGGAAACAGCTTGGAAGGAGAGAGGAAAATTCGAGCTGACAGCCAGACGTGAGAGAATGTGGACCGAGCTTTGGCTGAGTGACTGCAAAAAAAGTATATATAATACACACACACACACACACACACACACACACACACACACAGATACGCGCACACATGCGTACACACACACATGCGTGCACACACACACACACACACACACACACACACACACACAGATACGCGCACACATGCGTACACACACACACACACACACACACAGATACGCGCTCACATGCGCACATACACACACACACACACACACACAGATACGCGCACACACAGATACGCGCTCACATGCGTGCGCACACACACACACATACACACACACACACACACACACACACACACACGCACGTGCACAGACACACACACTGATACTGTCTTGTTCACTATCATTATATCATTGGGAGATTACTCCAATATAAAAATGTCAGTTTCTCTGTTTTTGATGGATGAGAATAAACTACTACATAGATGAGAGGTGTTTTTCACTGTATCACTGGAACACTTTTTTTCTTATTATTTCTGAGAATTGCACAATGGAAGAACAGTCAAGTGTCCATGTTCTTAATCTGTGTTTTATGCATTACAGGTGACAGATTTTCAGACTAACATTATCTAAATCTACATACTCAAAAAAGCTGAAGTCAATGGTTTCTGTATGGATTATCAAACGCTGAACTGTAAGGCAGTGTGAAAAACGCCTCTTTTCCCTTTTTTTCTGCAAAATCACAAAGAAACTGAGAATAACGGGATTTACTGTTTTTCACTGAATGCCTAAAAGTAGGAGTGAAGAGAGTAAAAATGGCAAGGAGTAGTAGGAGTGGACGCCCAGACATTCCTCGGTCTGCCAAAGCAAAATAGTTGTGCTGGGAAAAAAAAGAACCGTAAAAATGAGATTGTTTTATTTATAGAAAATTGCGCTGTCGCCAAGAGTAATGCAAAGTCAAATGGGTAAGGACAGAAGCCACACTCAGGTTTGTAGAGTAGCTGAATTCACAGGGAAGCCGGCATCTTCTCTGCATAATCTCACAGAGACAGACGAACAAACGATTCAAACACAAAAGACTCTCAGCTGGAGCTCAGCAATTATACTTCGGTAAAGATGACATCTGCACAGAAAGACGACCCTCAGCTCTGACACATGTAAAGTGGGTTGGCTTGCTTTTAAAATGGGTAAAAATCAATTACCCTTTGAATGTACAGCTTATCCAGGTGCTCGATGCCCTAAGGCAGCAAAACACTTCCAGTTTTAACAACACACACCTCATGTGTCTCTGTCAAAGTTTATGCTTGGTGTTTTGACACAGCTTGCTTGTTACATGATTAAATATCCATGGTGGATAGGTCTCATGCATATTACCAATTAAAACCCACTGCAATAAAGCAGCTATCACTGCACTCTTCTGGCTACGTTTTCAGTGACTGTGAACTAAGCAAGGGTATACTGGGGGTTTTCCTAATTTACTAGACCCAGCAGATCATACTGTCATGATTACATTCAAATTACTCAACACAACAATAATATTTGAGTCACAAAAACAATGTAAAAACCAGAAAACAATGCAGAAACTTCAAAAAAAACAAAAAAAAAAACAACAACTTAGAGCACTAGTTGGAGTAAAGTAAGAATTTTAACCCCAGTATTTGGGATCTTGTGAGAATTTATACACATATATAAATGTTATGAAACTTAAATACAATTCTCATTGTAGACAAATAAATACCTAGCTAACTAGGCAATTACCCTGAATTCAAATATAATATAAGAAGAATTACAGTTATGGCAAAGATGAACACTATGAAAGTTACTTACAACAGCTAGCTGCCCAAATACCACCATGATACTTTAAAACCCCGCAACACATTTTGTTGTGACACCAGCACCATCTGAGAAGGTTACAGCAAAAGCTACGATACGTGCTGGAACTAAATTAAACCTGCTCACCCAATCATGCTGTAGGATAAATGAAAGTTACTTTTTTGGATCAGCATTCAGGGTGAGTTATTATTTATGGCTGTAGCCATTTTTTGCTTTGGTTTTCTCCACGCTGACTCAGTTACACTTTAGCGGTTCCGAGCGCCTGAAGCATCAGATTGACCAGAAATTGCTCCTTGTGGCATGTTATCTTAATTACATCCTCAAGCTATTCTGCCAAGACTGCCTTGTGTTTCGGACTCCCCAAAGTCAAAGGCATTGTAGAGGAGTAAGCAGATCCCCAAATCAGGCCCAGGGCGTCCCTGTGTGTCATGACTAAATTGAGCTATATACAGCTAATACATAATACAGCTCTATTTCAATCTAACACAATATACACTACTGAGCTATATACAGCTAATATATAATACAGCTCTATTCCAGTCTAACACATTATACACATCTACAGCTAAAAAGCTAAAGTACACAGCTAATATATAATCCAGCTATATTCTATACAGAATATAATGTTCTAATCTAACACTCTCAATTAACAGCACAAAAATAAAAAAATAAATATATAGGCACAGCATTTTCTTTGGTTCCAGAATACTTTGACTGTTGTCTTCACAGGGTTTTAGTTTTGTTAAATATCATACAACCTGACACACTCCTGACTTTACCTTTAAGAATTTTAAAATAGCATATCATTCTTCCTGGGACAGTAACTGCACAGACCAAAAAACAATACAGGATGAGCAAATTTAGTTCACCCACCCCATCATAACATGTTTTTTTTTTTTTGTTGCAAGTGACGCTATTACTCTGAAATACAATATCAAATGTAACATCCTATTTTAGAAGCCACTCATACAGGAGAAGGGTATGAAAGCTTGCTATCATTTCAAAAACCCACTCACTTCATAGTTTATTACCGGGCGCCTCTCAAAGGGGACAGACATCTGGCTGATGTGTCACTTATTTGGATTGACAGCACCTATGTTTGTTCTTTCTTTATCACCTCCCGGGTGATTCACCTACCTGGAGAGGCAGCGCATTACCACAGAGTTTCCAACGCGGCATCACGCTCCGCCAGCCAAGTAAATCTGACGAGCTCCGCGATTTACGACCGTCCGGAGGGGCTCAGAACCTGGGCAGTCATAATTACTGACCCTCAGACACGTTTAAACACTACGAGGACCATGCGCGTAGCCGCCACACTACACTGGAAGGGAAACATATGCCCCCCGAGGGATCTCACAGAGCATATGTACTTCACAGTTTGCTCACTTGACCAAAAGCGTTTAAGGACAAGTCAATGCTTAGGCAATCAAAACATAAACACATAAAAGTAATAACCCAAGCAGAGTTCAATGTGACTTTGGCAGTGCCAATGAGCTAACTGTAAAATTGCTATCAAGCACCAACCTAACTGGAAGTTTTTGTGGTACAAGCTGTAATAAGTAATTAATGCTGGAATACATGGCGGATGTACTTCAAAGTTATTTGTGCCAAGAAAAAATACATGAATAAAAGTTGTTGATTTAGTTGAACTATGTATAAAATTACAGCTTTCCACTCTGTTAGCCTTTAGCAAATACTTCAGTGTCACAAATCGTTAAGAATATAACCCTGGAAATTTGGTAAAATGCCCTGGAAAATCACAGTGACAATTCATCTTCAGCCAGTTAAAGTTTAAACTTTAAAATAAATGTTTAGATGGAAATGAAATCTCCATGACCTACTTTGACACCGTGAAGTCTTCCTTGAAACTAAAAATGAAAAGAACAATCCAGAAATTTACCACAAGAATCAAAATATTCCACTAAAAACAGCGTTCCGAAACAGACAGCAGGGCCCCCCCGGATTAAATCAAAGAAAAGAAATGAAAAATAAAATGAAACAACTGAAAATAAAACGAGCGTTCGAAAGTCACTGTTTAAAAAGCCTTTCGGCATCCGCTAATGTAAACCATCCGAGCCAAAAGGCTGCCACCATTTGACATTGTAGAAAAACATGCAGCACAGTCCCTGCATAAAGCCACCGAAAAACAACAACTCTTTTGTTTCTACAGCTGCCTCCAGCAATCCTGGAATTCTGCTTGCTAAGCTCAACAAGTTAGGAGACATCGCTAGACAATCTCTTTACCAGTGCACCCCCTTCCACTGCTCGCCGGGTTCAGTAGCTAAGCTCAGGCACACTTTCCAAGCGCATTCCGTTTCTCATTCTTACTCTAACGCTCTCACACACACACACACACACACACACACACACACACACCCCCACACACAAATACACTCATGCGCACACACACAAATACACTCACGCACACACACAAATACACTCACACACACACAAACACAGTGAGACTCACACTCTCACACACACACACACACACACACACACTCACTCACATACACGAACACACACAGATGATAAAAACTACATCCAAAACAAACAGGAGAAAAAACCAGCCAAACACTACCTGACACCAAAAGACACCAAAATTTAAAAAATCAGTTAAAAACAGTTTCATAGCATATAAAAAGATGACAAATATCAGAGTGTAGAGACTTACTTGCTTTGAAAGAGAGTGGAATTTTGAAGAGGAAGTTGTAGCAGCAACTAATCGTTTTCAGCTGTGGGCCAGATGGTGACAGTGTTGCGGTAAAAGGCATGATAGGTTTGCAAGCTCAACAAAATCGCCGTGTAGCAACACCAAGCCTAGATTTTTAAAAGTTAAATCATGCAGCCCCCACCCACATTTCGCACTTTGCTTACATGGGAAGGGTTTGCCTTTTAATTTTTGCTGGGGCTTCAGAACTAAAATACAGCATGTCTTGTTTTTATGAATCCTGTACAGTGGAGGCAAATCTGAGAACCTCAGATACCCTGTCACGTGTTTATCTTTCAGAGAAGTACAGAGATGAGCTTGACACACATTCTGAATGTTCACTTATTCATGCTACATGGCAGGTTTCTGAATCTGATAACAGTAAACACAGTTCACCCCAAAAGTAAGGGGGTCATGAAATTGTGAAACGGGGATAAGAAAACCCAAGCGTCCACTGCATCTGTTGAAGCACTTACATTAAAAAAATGCAGATCCTGGCAGCTGAAGAGTGTTTTTCCTCAGTGAAATCCAACACTTCTGCGTCTTGCTCACTTTTGAAAAACACTAAGATGGGATCCTTCAGGAGGCTTTTCGTGAAGGAAGCGCGGCACAGAAAGGACGAGAAAAGCGCACTGACTTCATTTATAAACAAGCTACGAGGAGAGGAGCCATCCTAGGTTTATTTCCTCGCCAACACCCATATCATCTGGGACTAGGAGTTGTCGTGTTAGTCTTGGCAGTGTCTTTGCGTGTCTGCTTGGGAGATCATTTCAGGAGAGGGAAACTGCGCAGCCCTGCTCCTTATTTTAAAATGTTTTTGCTCCCCATCCACTTTTCACTGCTGTGTGAACAGCTGTAGGGAGGTACCGTGTGTTGTTTTAAGGTTAGCCAAGACATTCCACCTTTCTCAGAGCGCTGGTAGGGCCGCTATAATGTAAAAAGATTGGGGTAACCGAGCAACACATTAGGTCTCAAAAAAAAAAAAAAAAAAAGCTGGTCGTTTTCCTGGAATCAGTAAGTCATACTTTCTATGATTCACTACGAAGGAAGCCATGGAAAGAAAGAAGAAAAAAAAAAAATAAAGGGGAAGGTCTCAAAAAACACTTGAGCTCCCACTCTAGATTTAGGGCTGTACATGAAGCAGGAGGTGTTTTGCAACACAAGGGCTGTTTTTCGAGACGTGTTCAAGATAAATGAAACTGGACTCAATTAATGTTCTCTGGGTGCAATACTATAGCAGATAGATTGAGTTGTCACAGCTGTAATTAAATTTTGGAAATTTAATTTGATGTAATAAATGTAAATTATGCAATAGTGGCTTAAGGCCAACATTCTTCCTTCTTGTCTGTATCAATCTTCAAAAAAGCATCCCTATACTTACTTACAGTCTAATGTCACTCCTTGGTAACAGATTCCTTGCATTTTTACTGAGGAGTCTTGACCCTGGGCAAGAGCTGAAAGGTCTGGAGGATAAGGGAGGTACGTGATCCTCTGATTCTCATTCCAGCACCGAGAGATGTACTTCAGTTCCAAACACAAGTTGACCATCAAAGTTATTTCAGATAACAGGCCCTCCTCTTCTTTGCTTTAGTGGTTTGTCCTCTGATAATATACCTTCCTGTGGCCCGTTGACAGGAAGGAACGTATATCAGACTATCTATTCCTTTCCTCCTTATCAGGAACGAAAACTCCAAATTCAGCTCTGAATCAAGTGTACACAAACTCTGAAGGAAACATTAGGTCATCGGTATGGAACGCAAGCTAAACTGAAAGTTATAAACAAAGAAACAGGCCGTCTCCGTCTGGTACAACACATTGCCATTTGCAAACAAACAGCGTCTATATGATCTCATGTCTCCACATAACTGAAACTCTGAGCAGCGCAGTAGGTCAAGAGCTGGCATTTCTTTTTGAAAAAAATACCAGTTCAGCTTGCCAATTAAAAGAAATGGCCCGTATTCACTGTCAGATAAAAGGTGGAATAAGGGCACCAAACAGTCAGTGTGATTTTCTAATTGAAGAGCAACAGCTGACATTCAGTGTGTGCATCATATACGTAGATAGAAAAGAGAGAATCAGACTTCACTTTAAACTTGATTTCCCACTGCATCTCACTCATCTCAGTCGTTTTAATGGTGTCAATATTGATTGGAATTATATTCATTTTCAGATATGAAAAATCAACAAAGAAACAAGCAAAAATAACATACAAACACAGTCAACATCAATTTTCCTGAGTCGTCCTTGAGAAATGTGCTATGGATTTAATTGGTTTCACAGAGATATCCCTTTTTGTAGAAACACATTTTATTTTTGAGATTTTTAAAAGCAGATAGATCCATAGAAAGAATGAAGAAATAAGTAAATTCATTGAAATACCTACTGAAATACACAATACATCAGTGTGGCTTTATGTTTGAACACCCCAACAGTTGCTCGATTCGTGTGTCCGCTCTTTGGAAGTTCCTCTCTCTCACACATCTGCCTGCCTTCCGTCTATGCTCTCAGAAGGAGGGCTTTCAGGACAGGGACCTCCTCACTATAACAGAGCAGCTGGTACACATCTAACCTCTTCACTAATCACAGCTTGTACCTCGGTGAAGAAACAGGGATATTTGATTTCTTTTTTTTCACCCGTTTTCCCCAACTTTTTAGTAGTTGCCATTAAGCTTGTCACAACCACAGACACAAACGCGAGAGCACAAGTGGAGGCATGTGCAAGCATCGGATATACACACATGCCTACTCTGACTATTTTTCACACTGCAAGTCCCACAATGCACCAGGAGCCAAAAGCAGCTGGAGAATAGACACATCCTCCTGGTGTTGTCTGAGTAACTCATAGGCGCCCATACGCAAGTCCTGAGGCGTCAAAGGCAAGGCAATCGGGGAACTCAGGCCAACCTTACCCACCCTTTGCCCCCACAGAACAATCTGTTCCCCTTGACGCAGGTCACTGTCAACAAATGTCACAGCTGGTTTCGAACCAGAGCCAGGGCTCAGAGGGCTGGGAAATTTCACCTCTCAGTCTTACAGATTTGAGAATCTGAAACTGTTAATTGCTACCATAAAGAAGAATCACTATCTTTAGTTTATTAAGATGAAACAAACAGGCCACTGTTGTACCGTATGTAAAATGGTCATTCATAAATGCACACACTTAGTTAGCAAATCTAGCCAGATTAGATATTAGTACTTATCAACTCAGGGCTGCTTAAATACCTTCCACAGTGAAGCATAATATACAAATTATTTAGTACCACTTCAGCTTTTTTTAATTGCCCAAACATGCCTTGTTTCTTAGATTATTGTGGGAGATTGAAGGTGAAATTGTATCTCATCTTAACACCTCAGCTCAAGAGGTATATCAGGCACTACAAGTGATGGGAATTCCTCTGTCAAGCACCCTTTAAGCTGAGTGGGTATCTAGCAGCCTTGATATTTTCAGCAGTTTCCCTTCATTGCCGGGTTTCACAAACAGTAAAGGACTGCAACAGCTGATGAAAAGCATTCAACAATAACACTGCGTGCCTGAAAAAAGCTATGTTGTGCACTGTGACCTCTTATTTGTTTTGCTCTACAGTCACAGCAAAAATCAGCGAGAGAGTTTTGAATATGAAAGATAAAGCCCGACAGGGAGCATCCAGGCCAAACTACACGAAGAGGATGAGGCCTTAAAACAACACTGAGCTGTAAACTCAGATCACTTTATTGTTTCTCACCTTACAACTGAGTAGAGATTCAAATTAAGGGCACCAATCCTCGAGGTAAAAGACCTTTCCCTTTCTTTTCTAAAACTGTTCTCTGTCTGCTACATTTCCCCTCTCCAGGGAATTAAACACAAGTCAACACTTGATTTTTTTACGATCTCCGCATAAGCCCCGCACGCCCCTGCAGGTGGAAGTGCTGGTCACATTAAAGCAAATGCGTTTTTAAGAGGATGCTGCTGAGTGCCTTCAGCCTGCATCATGCACATCACAGTTGGTTAACATAGACAGAGGGAGAAATAAATACATGCATAAATAAATAAGGGTTCTACTTCTGTATGGATTCCTACTATAATAATTGAAAGGCAACAATACATGCGTCTGCTTAAAAAAAAAAAAGTGTGGATGAATTGTTCTGTAAGCTGTGACAACAGCATGAGGGTTTATTGTATCCTTCCCATAACTACAACTACTACAGACACAACAAGAGTACAGAAATAGCCAAGTAGCTTGATAGAAACAGTGAGAGACACTGTGTGTCCGGGAGATGTGGAGCATGCTTTATAACCTTACAGGGCAGCATCAGAGACCAGCAGGCAGCGCTGCATGGATCTCAGCGTATTGGGAATGAATGGTTGTGACACAGTACGACTTCCTGATTTCAAAACTCATGCAGCGTCAGCACCTAGGTCTGCAGCTCTCGCGGTAATGTGTGTCGGGTTGACTGGCAGTTCACTCGCTAGCGGTTTCATACATCATTCTGTGTGCGCTAGATTTTGCTTCTCTTGCTTTCTCCTGGAAAAGCCCTCTTTCTGACTAAATAATTCCAGCACCGTCTCTCCATCTGGCCCTTGTGGAATGGACTCCCGCAAGGAGCCAGGTTCCCCTTGACATGTCTTCCTTTATAAATCAAACATTTTTTTTCTTGAGCAGTTCTTCCCTGCTCCTCTTTCCTTTGACTTGCCTTTAGGGAGCTCTTTGTGGCTTCTCTCAAAGGGAAGTTTCATCCCTCTCTTACTGCCTTATCATGTACCGTATCTGCACACAACTGCGTCTGTGTGCTCCCCTGCATGACCCCGCGCTGCTGATCTCAAATGCATCTGTGAAGCCTGTTCATTCAAATAAAACCTGCTTTTGCGTTACATTATTTATTTAGCAGACGCTCTCATCCAGTGGTATGAAAAGTTGTGCACAGTTATTAGGTATGGCTACATACCATACCCTGCCATACCCTAGGTCAGTGCTCTTTGAGTCCTGTTTAACAGTATTAACAGTATTTTTGAGTCCAAAATACTGTTGATGATTTCTGGCAAGCCATGCACTTTGCAAGCAAAGATGGTATGAAAGCTAGATGGTATGAATATGTAACATTTTCCCAAAACAGCTATGCTTTAGTACTATAGCTTGCTTTCAAATTTTGTGTCACATGCTGAAAAAGTGTCAAGGTATACATATATCTTCTCCAGAAATATAGTGTACTGCCATTACTAATACTTCACTGTTTCACTGAAGCACCTTTTTCAAGATAATCAATAACAAAATCAAATATGTTTCGTTAATCCTAAACCTACGAATACCAACTACTGTGCCATCATGTTACCAACTCCAGCTAAGTGGATGAAGTCAAACAGGGTGTAGTAAGTACAGTGATTGTGTGCTAGATTTCTGTGGAGAACTACGTTGCCATGTTGTGATGTTTGGTCACCAGCGGGGGGAGGTACAGTGATGGGGATACTGTGCTGTAGGGGATGTACAATCTTTCACACCAGCCATTACACAAAAGATACCGTGGAACCTGCCACAGAGAGTAACTAATGCTCTATGCAATTCACCGCTATCATTTTCCTCCATACTACCTTAAATATTTATCAGAAGTTAGCGGCAACACTTTGCCACAACTGTTCACAACAAATTTGCATCTGAAAATGTGAACCGGCAGCCAATTTGCGGCAACTTGGCCAGAACAGTTGTCCCAGCAGCCTGCCGTGTTATATAACCTTGTTAAGGGTTATATTCAGTAATAAAATGAAACGCTTCATTTAAAAGCACAACCTGATATTCCTTACAGCATTAGGATTTTCCACACTTCTTAATCAGAAGCGACAACTCGGTTGACATCGAGTACACTGTTAAAAGTACTTTAATAGAGCTCATAAATAAAAATAACAAACAGCTCATTAAAAGATAGAAAAAAGCTGACACAATCAAAGGGCTGTCTGCAAGGATTAGTCATAATTATAAAAAGAATGTTATTGAAACAAGAACAATATTACACTTGACTGAACTTCATCACCTCCATCACAGAGTGGATTGGTTGTTTTCTTTATCAGACATTTCTCTTTTACACAGCTCAACAGTCACAAGCAGGGCGCAAAATACGCTCAATACCCTTGATTGACACTTGAGACCCCCTGAAAGCCTCAACAGCAAAATTTTGGGGGGTCTTTGGAAAAACCTAATCACCTCAAACCTCAAAAATTATTTGTCACTTGCAATTGTCACTAAAAATGTCTTTTAACCCTTAAAGCCCAACAGACGCAGCCTGCGTCCAAATTCACATCCCTTCTCCTCTGTGTCCATCTCCACACCCATTACTCTTGTTTGAATTACTCATGAACTTGTCATTGCATAAATATGGAACACATATCACAGGAAAGAGCGGAAAAGGAGCTTTGAAATGATGCTAGTCACATATTTGTACATACCGAAGTAATAACATTATGAAGACAGATCAAACTTCTGCAAAGTAATATCCTCACCCATTTTCACACTTCTGCTTCTTGGTTGAATAAGTCACAAAGTTCCTATCACTTCACAATGTACCGCATATCAAAACAAACAGCTGAACTTTCTCGGTTTCTCTGTGCGACAAAGCGTTGTCGAGTAATCCGGTTTTGAAATCACAGCAAATTTCTGCACTGTCTCCAACACAGGGCTGACATTATTTTTCATACAAAGTTGGATGTAAACACAAAATAATGTATTTGCTTTTCATTGCAATGATTTTTCAAAAGTTGTGGTCGAAAGCCATCTCCCAGCGGCCTCCCGTTTTGTTGTTTCTCCAGGGAAACTCCTGTAATTTGCATGGCAAACTTTATTATGAATAATCGTCATACACAGATCCAGAAGTTTTGTTTGTTTGTCTGACGTTACCCACGTTGCCAGATCGTCTATGAAACACAATCTACACACACAATATACAATTATTTATTTACTTATTTATTTACTATCCAACCCCCCCTGCGGAAAAAAACCTTCCGTATTTTGAATGTAGGCAGGTATGGGTAGGGGGGACCCCCCCGATTGCCACCGGGTATTTCACACACTGGTGCGTTCACACACTGGTCACAAGTGCTGCTTCAGTGCAGTGGCCACGGGTGACCATGACAGCATGTTCTCCTTTTTAGTGACCCGATTTCGACAAATATTAATCTTAAATGAAAACTCCAGTCAGATTTAATCTATGTCATAATATGTATCAGTGCATGAATGATGGTTCCAATCCACCTCCTGCAGGCTTAAAACACATCCCTCCACTTCCATCCCATCATGCAATGTGGCTTTACTTCTCTGAATGGCTGTACTGCGACCATTTTTGCATGACATCTCCTGCTAGCGCAGACCAGGAGCCCCTCCTTCCTACTCCAAACATGACGTGTCATGCAAAAATGGCCATAATGCAAACATATCATCCCAGCGCAGACAGTCTACAGGGAAGAGCATTATTCTTCCCAGAGGACTGCTTTGCATGGCTTCAAGATAAGACATACAGAAAAACAAAGGATAATTTAGAACGCAGGACACTGTACGAAAGGAAAATGAGTCATAAACAGCATCCCAATACATGTCCAGCCTTACATGCAACAGCAGAAGACTATGTAGTTTACTCTACATTGTAAACTGTTGTGTCATTTCCATAGGATGTACCCACGCAATCAGGAGCATAAGAAAATTGCTGCTTATTACTTACAGCCTTTGATCAAGCCAACCAAAAAGTAGTGCACTTGCATTGAGCCACTGAGCAGGTGCTATTATCCAGAGTGACTTACAACGAACAAGAACAAAGTGCATCTAACGAAGCAGCACGAAAAACAGGCCTCCACCACAGGATACTGTCCGTGTCTGAACCTGCGTTTGCAGGGACAAACTTAGAAACCTGCAAAGAAATTCCACCTAACCCATGCCTCACCAAACTGTCCAAACACCTGCATTATGTACTCAACACGTTTGCTAAATAATGGCGCCTAACACTGATACGAGGTAACTGAGATAACTGAGGCATCAGGCTTTCCGTTGCCATGAATGGCACTACAGTGCACACGAAAGATGCCGGAGACACAGAAACTCCACGTTTGGTGGGTGTCAAAAGAAATGTGGGTGGGGCCTGAATGATCTTTATTTCCTTTTTGGAAAATGTATCTTACATCCACTTCCCTTTAAATGTTGGTACACTGACATGGCACCATTTACAGTGTCAGATGAATGACAGCAACCCTTGGACTTATTCCTTTAAAAATATATATATGAAAGAACAGGGATGACAGCTGAATAAAGACTATGATCCCAGCGAATCGCTCAGCATTTCGCATGCTTTAGCACTGCCGTGAAAGCGGTAACAGGAACTATTCACTGGTGATTGTTGTTCCCATTCCTTCAGGCTTGGGTTTCTGTTTGTGAAGTGATGATATTTTGCTTGCCATGTTATTGTGTTGTCAACGGTAAAAGAGTTTGGGGTTTAGAGTCGTGTGACTTAATGGCTGTCGGTCCTGCCTCGCACTATGTCATGTCAGGTGGATTTTGAAAATTCTAATTATTATTTGACTCTGGTATGGCCATTTGCATCATGTAGACGTTTTTGCCGATTTGCCCAACATACCTATCATAGCAACATCTAGCATGTAGCTAGATGGAAACTCAAAGAGCTATGTATTTTTGGATTTGATTCTTTGCAGATTTCCCCAAAAATGGCAGAACTTTTTTCAGTTGCAGCACTGCCCTTCAGACAGAAGCCTTAGTCAGTGTAATATTCTCTGCAAGCTTTGCAAAAGGAAATTAATAAAGCACTTTCCATCCCTCAGAACATACTGCAGATGTTAAGTGCATCCTCTCTTTCAGAAAAATGAATATTCTGCCTTTAAGTGCATTTTAGTTACTGATGTATACTGACACCTGTGACCCATTTCTTAATAGAATCACTTCAAAGTTTTTTTCTCCTTTCAAAAACTTTTCTTATAAATATTGTCAGTTTCAATTGATGCCTGAAAAGGTGGAGAAATTATGACACTTCATATTCATTAAATGGGTTGTAATGGAGGTTAAATCACTTTATAATCAATGTGAATCCTCAGCAGCCAATATGGGAAATTCTTAAAGCCATTTCAACATTCATATTCATGTATTGAAAAAATAAATAAATAATATATATATAAACAGGAACCAGAACTCATTTAAATCTCCCTTTAACACAAGGCCATGATCAAATCAAAGGCTGTGAAAGGAATTTAAATTGCACGGAAATTTAGTGCAGCCTTTCCCACAAATTGGCGCTCGAATAAGGTCAGCGCCACCTGTCACAGACTCACTGGTGGCCCCCCCCCCCCCCCCCCCCCCCCGCCACCCTTCCCCAACAATAAAACATGACGGCCAATGAGATACAGCCGTCAAGTCCCCCACCCTCCCGCTCACTGCAAGGTCACACTAGAACAGAAACAGGCAGCGGATCTAGCCCAGCAAAAGCCTCAAACACCCCGTCTGAAAGCACTCTCAGCATCCCCGAGGGCTGAAGCATTTATATAATGTTCCAAATGCCCAGAACATTTGAATATATAAAAGAGATTTTTCTTTTCCAGTTAGCTTAAGGATTTCCTGTTCGTGAAGATTAATATTTTAGGCGGGAAGGCAGGCAGCGCTAAAAGGCAATCTGTGTGACAGCGCATGGTATGCGTTTGTGTGTCACTGCCAAACCTCCCGAGGTTGAAAACACGCAAACATAGACGCTGTAGTTTCGTTTTCAACAGTCTGATTCCGACATTATATCATCTTAACTTCTTGTATTTCCATTTTTTTTCCCACACATTTAAAATTTTAAGCAAAACCATGTATTGATTCTTTTCATAACAACACCATAACCAACGGAGGCTGAAGGCGCTATGAAAACGAGGCAAACTTTAGAGAGGATTTCTTCTGCGTTTCTGACCAGAAACCCATGGGCTTCTCACGCGTGCACTGCTGTTTCTGTGTCTCATTAATCCTTCATATGCTGCAAGCCAATCCGCTTCATCATTGCAATGCTATTCAATCAAAATACGCACATAAACATTTAGCTGTATTCAGTCAAAACTGGTCTGTCCTCAAGAGGATTAGCCTTAGGCTCTTCAGGGCTCAAAGTCCAGAACAAGGGAGAATCTGTGGCCTTATCTTAAGGGCTGGAGGTTGGAGACTTCAGGGCATGAGACAGTTTTTGCCTAAAGAGTACACTTCCCAGTACTGTTTTAATTCTCTAATAAGGTATGTCATGTCTGCACATACATCAAAGAGTAAGAATTCAATAATGGAGCATTTGAACAGTATAATTGTTTTGTATCTTCAATATTGTGGGTGAATAATATGTAATCAATTTGATACAGTAATGAAAAGGAGTGCAACAGCTATTGACAAATCAAAATTACAAACTTGTGTAATAACTATGTAATATCAGCTTCATCAGCAATATAATAATGATATCAGCAATATCAGCTATAACAGCAAAGTGATAATCACTATATCATTATTATCAGCTGTCTCAGCAATATAATAGCTATTTCAGCTATTCACTGTGTGAATGAAACTGAGGTTGGTTAAACCACCTTCTTGATGAAACAGCATAAATAGCTAGTATGGCACATAGGTAGTAGAACTCTTTAAACTTAGGATTTACATATACATTTTTTTTCTCCACATGTGGGTTAACAAGATTTCAAACTACACAAAGCAACAACAAAGGATTCTCAAACTGAACGTCTTGCAAACAACTTCAAACTACAACACAACAATACAACCAAAATATTCCACAGTGTTCAGCCATGGCAGTTTCATTCACATAACAGGCTGTTTTGAAGTACACTTTATAATGTGGCATTGGAAATGCATGCTCCAAGCACTCTGCCTGGGAAGAACACAGCTTGTCTAAGCATTCAATAAAGTTTCAACCCAAACAGCTCTTTTAAAGTTCACAGGGGCAGGGATGTTTACCATTGCATGTCCAATGGGAAACAATCTGTGGTGTCAATCACTCGGTGAGCAATCACCAGTGCTGGCTGCGAGAGCCGGCTTTCTGTGCTGTCATTCTCCTCGGCTCAGAAAAGCCACTTTATTGTGACACGACGGCAGATTAATCTGGGGCGGTGTGTTTTTGTTTCGCTGAATTACCCCTTCTCCCTCAGATGACAGAGTGGTTTTGATCTAACCCAAGCCTCCCTCAAGAGGTTCCTCCACAGGATCAAATGCTGAGTACCTCGAACCCCTCGGGCACCAACAATAGGTAAGACGGAGATTAATAATTGATCCAATTACAGAAGGTAATTAAGGGTGCAGACGGAACAAAAGCCAGAAGGATCTCTGCTCCCCAGGACCGGGGCTGTTTATAGCTGGTGTGGTCTAAGCCCGACGAATCCAATCACGTCGCTTCTTAAAACAATACCATGTACTGCGGAAGAGGGGCTGAAAATATCCCGCCACTCCCCACGCAGTGTTAGCAGCACAGTGACCTACCAGACTCTTCCCATTCCACACAAACGCTTACAAAGTTCGGAGCAACAAGCATAAACAACTAGTGTTGCATCTCTCACAGCTCTAAGACAGCACGCCAGAGAGGGGGTTAGTGTCCCTTACGATGGCGAGAATAATTTGCAGACATGCTGTTCCGAGACGGACGTTAACAAGGAAGGAACGGGAGAGCAGTAAACACAGTGAGATGGAAACCTAATTGGCAATTAGCAGCTGTTTGCTGTGGAACCCTGGACAGGAGGTGAATCAATAACAGGAGGGAGAGGTCCAGTGATGTGGCAGCAGAAAGCAGACAACCCCCGAACTCCTAACTGTGGCTCCCACATTACAATCACTTAGCTGCACAGTTGATATGATTGGAAGGCTTTGGACATCTTTACAATACACTTTCAAATAGATTATGGCATTCCATTTCATTTATAAATGAGAGCGTAGGTGTAAAATTTCTACTGTACAAAGAATGATTACTTTTAGGAGAAGGAGAAGTACTTTAATACACACATATATATATATATATATATATATATATATATATATATATATATATACACACACACACACACACACACACAAACAATACATCTATGCTCCAGTCCCATAATCTTAAAAGTCTCTAACAGAAAACTCCCTGCCCCTCATCACTGCATCACACAGCATCTCGCCCAACTTCATTCAAATCTGAACGCAGTTACGGCACAGAGATGAAACTCATAACACAGACGTTAAAAATGACAAATGAGTCATTTATGCTGACTGGGCCACGGGGCAAGGGAGGCCTTCAATCTCTAAGTGATGGTAATGAAATGTTTCTAATACGTTTCTGGAGAGATAATGCAGCTTGAGTAGAAACTGTGATTCAAAAGCCTTCTGGGGGGCTCCATCCAGCCAAACCAGCATCTGAGGCCTCCCGTCCTGCAGTGGATCTGAGAATGTACTGTGTATTTTTCATCTAAATCCAAAGACTTAGTGATAGAGACACCAGATATTCTTCACCTCCCCCTGTTTTCTACAGTAAATACAAAAAATGGATCATGTCAGAATGCAATATAAGGGTAAGTCAGATATGCCTGTTGGCAATGTCATTACATCTTGACATCTTGACATCTTGATGGTTTAAAGATGAGGATGAAATATCAAAAACCTAATTATGTTCACAAGTACCAGCATGCTCACGACGAAAAGGAACGGTATATAAATACTAACCCCACAGCATGACTGGAATTAATAGCTTATTACTGACTCGCAGATGAGACGCAGGGGTTTTCTTGTTTCAGAGCTGGGCATTGGAATTGTGAGTTCTTAAAATCATCACTGTTTTAAAAAGCACTGCACAGTGACGATGCACAACATACAGTCAGAATTTGGACTTCCCACTGATTAGCTTTACAGAAAGCCTTTACATTCATACCCAAATAACGGAAGAGTTAAACACTAGGAATTGTTTTCCTAAAAAGACCTATAATATGCAAAGTCTTCTCAAATTAGCATTTTGACTGCACCACAAACTACACTGAGATTCCTGCGCACTCTGAATCCCCTCTGGTGATGTACTGTACAGATGGCAAACTTCGATTAGCTCCTTCCCAACAAACACAGAGCCAATCACCACAACAGAGGCTCAGTCTCTGACACGAGATAAGAAAGTTCCGTCGCTTCACTATTGAAATTAAGCTATGGTACATGAATCTGAAAAGGGACCTTCAAAAGTCATGTTAATGTCTTTATGCCAATATTGTGCCCGACATCCTAGTACAGTACACCTTTTTTCTGATAAAAAAAAGTCTCATCAGCTACAGAAGAAAAACTATTTATATCCATGGTACTTTGAAATGAAAGGTTATGGAACCAAAGCTCATTTTAACTACTTACTTTCAGCCAGTTTATAGTTTACCTTTACTTCAGTACAGAATTAGGATTTGTCTTACCCAAACTTTGAAATAATCCAAGCTACATCAATGCATTCACCAATGAAATAGATTTTATTCATGTTTTATTACAATTATTACCACTTTTCCCTTCATCACCATCATCAATAATTATTATCATGATGATCATACCAACACTGAACTGCATCTTGTTTGTTTTGAGAGACTCGGCACTCCCCTCCCCTGTGATAGCACCAGCTTCCTCTGATTAAAGCTCTTAGGTTAAATCTTTCATTGTTTCCCAACTACAGGGGTAGATGCAGTTTCTGTTAACATACTCCTAACTGAATTCAACATTGATCTTCCCTGAGAAATCAGAAGAATCAGAAATCAGTGAGTTTACCAGATTTCCGGTGCATTGATTGTCGACTAATACCAACTTCAGGGAGAGGTGATCTTTGCATCCTGACACTGGTGTATGTAACAGTGTATGTGTGTGTGTGTGTGTGTGTGTGTGTGTGTGTATGTATATATATATATATAAAGTAAAACAATAAAATCTAGTGAAGGAATAAAGAAGAGGACAAAATGTCAAGACAAGCAGACAGATCAATGAAGGTGAATTGCTACTGGGGAAGGTTTACACTTTTGTAGAAATACACAGATGCCTAATTTCACCAGTTTAAAGTTTAAATTGGGCATCTGAATGGCAAAGATTTAATAAAGTCTGCTCACTAGCATGTAACCGTGTCTATTTTTAGACTGCCCTCATCCATTACAGTCACACTAACTAGGTGTGCTGTCAAAATGCTGCCAAAATCATGTGCGTTACCTGCCTCAATCCAGTTCAGTTCGGTTCGGTTTTTAATTTAACCACATCTGTAAGGACTTTGTTTAAAATGTAGCAGTATTCAGCACTCCGAAGAGTTATTTGTCAAAAGAACAACACAACAAAATGAAGCACCACATAAAATTCTTGATAACAAGAAAAGTCTATGAAGAGGGAAGAAAATATGTATAAAAATGAAACAGAGCATTTCTATGACATCCCAGATGTCATCATTTTAATATTTTTCCCTCCAAACCAGATTCCAATTTTGCACTTGCACTTGTGTAATAACCCATAGTGAGCAGATAAGCATGTACACCAGCCCTCAGACTCCAGCATGCAGGGCGAAGCACTCTGTGATAGAGATGGATTGCTTATTATAAACTGACAGCCATGTATATGATTTTTTTCGACTCTTGCCTATAAATTTCATACACCGAGAGGTCGTAGAGATCTGATGGGAATTTAAGGAAACAGCTGACAATGCAAACCATTTACAAAACTGTGTGTCAACTGGTCGCACAAATTTCAAAAGCGAGGACACAAAATCTATGCGGACTTCTCCTGTTCGGACCCCCTGTAAACGGCGGAGTATGAATAATTAGATTTATCGGATCAAACTCTCCACCAGGTCCCCCTGTAAAAAAGCACTCTGAACCTCTTTTACTCTCAGCCTCTGAACAATGTCATGCATGCCCAGGGCCCACTCCCCTGTCTCCAGAAACCAAGTGGAGAGTACCAGAGCAGTTGGGCTAAAATGCTGCCCCAGCTGCCGGCTTTCAAATTTCATTTTCATTTCAAAACATGCAAGGAAGTGATGCAAATTGGTAAGAATTGAGGATATAGATGGCATATCCGAGACCCAGGTGCAAATATGCAACCATGGCAAAAATGTAACATTTCCCACAACTGGGAACCACAAAATATGTGACAAATATAATATAATCTCCTGGTTTACATAAAATAAGATCTGAAAAACAAATCTGTCAGACAAAAAATCAAAATTCAGTAAAAAAAAATCTGATACAGTGACCTCTGATTTGTAGGATTTGTATGAAGCACACAGATTTTATAGGACTTATAAGACTATAGAGGATAATGGAACCACTGCTATACAGGAATCTGTCAGCCACAGAGCTACAAATGTCTGCTGCATGACCTTTATCTACTTCAGCTCTGTCTGTCTGTCTGTCTGTCTGTCTGTCTGTCTGCAAGTTGAGCCATGGAGGACCAGCAGGGAAGCGTCTGGAGAATGATTCTAATGTCTCTCTGCCTGTGCCCAAGTGTAATTTAATACACAGACAGCGGAAAGGTAGAAGTGAAATTGCTTTTAAAAATGAATTTCATGCTTAGTTAAGGAAACTGCTGATGAAATCGCAGGTCGTTACGGAATATGTTTCATCGTTGAAAATTCAACTATGCAACTAATTAGGTGGCATAACTTTTAAAGATGAATACTAGTTCTGGGGGGTGGGGGGTGGGGGAAGGGGAGAGAGAGAGAGAAAATGGCACCAAGCCTGCATATAGAAGCAGGGTGACAGCCCTGATGCATGGACTCTCAGCATTTCATAATGCCTTTTTGCAGTATGCTACATCTAACCAATATAGGAAAACAATAAGCACTTATATTGACAGATGACAGTATCATTAATTCTGTTCAGCCAAGAACACCTATACAAAATAAATGCCTGCCAGGGTTTTAACAAAATGTAATATATCAATTCAATAAAATGTGCTTGAATGCAAATATGAAGCTTATCTGTTCCCTTGGTTTGGGGGAGCAGGTTTCTACTACACATACAAGGGAGCCCTGCGATGACTGTACTGTGTCCGATCAGCCATCAGGACAAGGATGGCAAAACCTGACTAATACGGCAGGCAAGCTGTTTAGTACTTCTGACTGTATGTTCTGCTCTCCTGGAATGACCCTGAAACTGCGGGAATCTGTTACCATTTGCCTCGCAACACTGTGAAACAGATGCAAGTGTACGGACCTCTGGCTGTCTGGAGTCAACTGCATTCCACAGTGAAGGCAGGGGGCCACAGAGCAGGCTTTGAATGAGAGGAACCGCTGTGTCTCCCCTCGAAGACCGAAGGCATTTGGGCTCATAATGAGCACCAACTACCGAATCCACACAGCGCTCAACTCTGACGGGAGGTCTGCCGAATAAGAGCTGGCTCAAACGCACATTTTTAAGATTAAAAATGACAACCCGCCACTGCAGTTACCCTGACGGGAGAAAGCTTTTTTGAGGCCTGCCAAGACTAGTGCCTGTGATCTAACGCGTTTTAAATCTAGACAATGTAGTTAGCATTTGCTTAAATCCACACGTTTGTGTGTCTGTATAGCAGGACAGTGCTTAGACTTCCAGTGTTTGATCAACCTATTCTACAATGCCGTAAGCTCCATAATGCTAGTGAGGAGGCATTCACAAAGGGAACACTCCATGCCCTGTAAATAAATGGTTTGCAAATTCCGGTGCGTTGTGAAGTGTTAACGCTCTGTTTCAGGCTGTTCTTTGTTTCAGCGCTGGTTTCAACGAGACAAAACACTTGAAACGGGTTCATGAATCTAGCTGAGTGATCCTAACTATCGTTTAAAGGCGTAAATCGACTTTAATAATTTTACTGTAATCTTCATGGCTGTTTCTATACGATAAGGAATTCAGCTGTAAAAAGCAACAGCATTCCGTGTTTCGTTTTTAATGTGCTCATATTTTACTGCCAGGGACTGTTTTATGATGAGCGATCTTCCTATGAGTCAAAATTCCTCCGCAGCTATGGGGACAGCTAAATCAAACGTGTTTTTCTATCTGTCTTTTTTTGTTTATAAGGAGAAGACGAAGAGGAAGAGAAAGGAGAAAGGACATGGTGTTCTTCTTTCACCCTAACAACAAATCTGTGCATGTGTAAGTCAAGATAAAAACCAACAAGCATATGACAGGACCTTGTAGAGAGGCATGTCAAGGAAATACAGCACTAACAAAGACACATCTACTCTGAGAATGCCAGACACAATTCGCTACATACAGCAAGCATTTTTATCTCAGAGTTTAAGTTAGCCACACATGAATTGCAGAACTGGCATCAGCATCTGTTGCATGTCTGTGGAGAGCATCACATTAATGTGGTACGTTCTCACGTAAAGCTAAGACCGCGGTTTCTCTTGATTAAGGAAGGAGGAGCAGAACCAACCTTGCTTGGATTGTTAACTTGGGAAACTCGTGCGCCGAGCGTAGCCGGCTGGATAATTGTGTCTTACCTCTTTTCTTACACCCTACACTTGGGTAAAGATGTCTTACCGGTTTGGAACATCAGAATGATCAGAGTTCTATGCTGTACATCATTCACTTAACAGCCTCTGGCTTCTTATAAGTGCTTTTCTGTTGACAGAGGCAGACAGAAACATTGAGTTCTACCCACTGCAGTGAAGCACATTCTTACAGCTCCAAAAAAAAAAAAAAAAAAAAAAAAAAAAAACTAAGAAGCACGCCCCAGGCTAACCAAGTAGGATTTCATATCTCGAGTGAGAACACAACTACACTTAAAAAAATTACTGTTATGATCTGGGGTTCAAACAACAAACTGTATTGGCAGAGAACTATTATAAACAAAGAAAAAAGTCCTATATTTTGCAATGAAATAGACCTTAAAAAACTAAGTGTTATGAAAACCCATTTAAGAAGCTCAGGAGCCTTTTCACCACAGATTCAATCTGAACACAATGTCATTTTTCCTTTGAGAGACTATTTGAAGCAAGTCTTTTTCTTGCCATTTTGAAGGTAAAACAGAGATCAGTGGTTACCGAAATAACAAAAAATACTGAATACAAAACCACTTGTGACATACTCTTAAACCTCTCTCTTACACACCCAGTGTCAGCTGAATCATATCTAGGATTCTGGCCTTTACCACTGATAATATCTTCCTTTCAATGGCCTCCTTTTTCCCAATTAGTCACCTTAAGGTCTGAAAGGCTGCTACGTTTAGACATTTCCTTTTCAAATTTTAAGAGTGAGAAGAATTATCATTTAAATTAGCCATACAGACCAATGCTAAAGCATCTGGTCACATGGTCCACCTCTAGAATATGAATGGCAAAGAAACCACAAGGTCTGAAAAGGCCCTGTGTAATTATGACAGGACAATGTGGGATTGAGTGCAGGTTTCTGAGTGCACGACCTTGAGCAAGCGGAGAGTGAAGATCTTAGTCATACAAGTGGACATGGGTCTTTCTAAATCAGTACCAACTCAAATCACAGTGTCTGATTAAGAGACAGGAAGTCTTGAATGGGAGAAAAGTGCAGCGCTCATAAGAAATGCACAGCTCACGCTTGATCTACTTTTTAGATTCAGGTTCAAAAACCACTACTCCCAAACTACTGATGGTGCCATTCTGTACCTGTCTGTTTTGACAGACACAATGGTATCTCTGGGCAAATTACGTCAGGGGAGGTGGTTTACAAATATCTTAATGTTTACTATTAAATTAAAGGCAAATCAATTAAACTCTTTATCTAAAAGTAAAGGTAAATGAATTTCAATGCCAGTTTGTATCCTAAGAATTAGGATATATATGAAATACATTCATTTTTTCATTCATGTTTTAACATGTACAACACTCCTGTGCCTTTAATGAAGGATTCACTCCCTGCCCATGGTCTTCGGAAAATCATTCACAGCACAAGGAAAGACCTGAGACACATGTGTAAGATGCTGAAAAAAACAGAAGCAATTCTTGGTTTTCCACTGTTCAAAGAGATGTTTCTCAAAGACACATCAAATACATGGCGTCAACATGCTGTGATTTTAGGAGAAATCAAAAATACATCTCTCGCTACATATATAGTTATATAAACATTGTTTATGCTGTATGCACTTCATACTGAAACACTTTAGTTATCAAGGCACTCAAACACACTATGTCAATACTTCATTTCCATTTTGTATTGCTGTCACTATATATTTCATAGCAATTTTCAAAATTTCAAAAATGTGTTAAACAACTACAAAATCACGGTCCTTCAGCTTCAAAAAGTACAATAAACAACAATAATGATAAAACCATCAACACCTTTCATCTGGGCTGCATACAAGCGGAGTGATTTATAAAAAGAGTAACGGGATGGGAGAAGCGAGTGTTCTCTTGCAGGGAACGTAAGAGCCTGATCACATCCACTTCAATTTCTGATGCAATGAACATCAAAAGGAATATGTTTTTTTTTTTTTAAATAGTGAGTACAATGAGTCTGAATGCATTCTGTGGTCAGTGCACACTGTACACTGACACCTGGGACACTAGAGCCTCTGATCTCCCTTTATTTCCAGAAGCTCTGTTTCTGCAGAAGCAGTCGCTTGCTATACGGTGCCCAGAACAGCACTCACGGACACCCACAGACTGTGTAATGTACATTGTAACTGAGCGGGCCGAGCCAGAGCAAGTCCTACTACGCACTCCTCTACACAAACACAGCAAACACCATGCCCAGGGGCCATCTCTCCCCCTGATCTTGCTGCAGTTATCATTTTCACAGATGGTTCCTTGGGCCACATCACCAGCTGCTGTGTAGATTTGGCGGATTTAGGTGAACATTTCAGAAGACTCCTTTGCTGCCAGTAAGCAGTCAGTAACAAGCATTACGCTTGTGTGAGCACATTGCAGCAGCCGTAAACTTAAGTCCTGTTGAGCACAGCACACTCGAACTGCTTTAATCAAAGAGCTTGTAATTGATTTTAAGATCAGGCAAACACTGCCGCAACACAATCCTAGCTTGCACACGCGCGCACACACACACTCACTCTTGCAAGTACAAAAACACACACACTCACTCTCGCACATACTCACACGCAAAAACACACACACACACACACACATACTCACATATACCTTACCAGCACGCTGCTGGTAAAAAGATTCAAACGCACATTGAAACCTAATACAAAAATTTGCTTCTAAGACCTTGTGGGGGAGAAAAAAAAACCACACTTGAAGGTAGGTGTTCAAGCATGTGGACAATATGGCTCTGCAATGAAACCAGAGGGAGAGAGCACTGCATTAAACAGATTATTATTATGCATGCTTCACATTAATCCTCAAAAACGTATTCAGTCAGGACCCATTGTGGCTCACCTCACCACACATCTCCTGAATTCAAGGCATTCATCCTGTTTCTTTTTTTGACCCCGCAGAGGATGCTGGAGGTTCTGACAGCTCCCACTTCCCCCAGCATCCAGGCCACACCTGTGCCACTGTGCCAGGGCCAGTGTACTGCCCCGGGTAGATAAGGGGTTCAATTCAGCCTAGACAGAACCTGACAGGCTGGCCTGTTCTCGGATCAGCTCCCAGGGATTGACTCCCGGGTTTTAGACTGCCTTTCCAGCATCAACAATACAGCTGGATGCGGAGACACCAGAGCTGACTTTGCTGTTTATCTCCCTCGTTTTTGTTCTGTGACGTTTATGGAAAAAACAGGCAGACGTTTAAAAAGAAACAAAACCTTTCAAGTGTCCATGTTTATAGGGAAGAACACTGTGTGCATGCTGAGTTAATTAAGTGATATGAGCTCGAACAATTTTTCAGATGTCAGCATTTAATATGTACAACAGCCCTTGTTAGAACAGAGTAGAAAGGAGACCCAGTGCATTAAAATGGTGTGGCCTACATGTATATAAAGGAGTAGATAGTGACTGATGCGATAGATTTACCCTAACAAATGGAATGTATCACACAACAAAAAAGTCTGGATGTTTTCACAAGTGTTTTATACAGTAAATTAGGTGCATGCCATGGCTGGGTTTGCACATATTAATATTGAAAGGAATGTGTGAACTACCAATAAAACGAAGCACAAGAACTGAAATCAGAAAAGGTTTGTAAAAAACGTACATGTTTTTTAGACTAGGACATACCACAGAGACCTACAGCAGAGGGTGGTCAATGCCAGACTCCCAGCTAGAGAGGTTTATCAACACTGTGGAGGAAGAAAGGTTTGTGGGCGACCACAGAGTGATCCAGCATAGCGGGACATGAAATACTGAAGTAATAATTAACCATGTCCTCAGCCAATCAATGGATAATTATCATCTGGGGTGGGGGACAGCAGACACTGATGAAGCTGTAAGGAGTTCTTAACAAAACATCACTCTTGAACGAGGAAAGCCCATTCGGTGATCCACCGAAGTCTTTCAGCTGGGGGGAAGAAAATCATATATTATTTTAATTATTTTCGATGGTAGGTATGCAGTTGTGCAGGTCCACAATATAGGTTCTCCGAATATTTCAGCTGCAACTTCTTGTCATTCTTGAAGCCCATTGCTAAATGCCACATAACCAACTCAAATTTAACGTCAGGTTGTAATTCCACCCCCCCCCCACCCACCATGTAAACGCATGGTAGGTTTGATGCAGTAGCAGCGCATAGCTCTATAGACACAGCATGTATATGCATCACTCATGCACTGCTGGTGCCATTCTGCAGGGTATATGCAGCTTGTTGGAAATTAATATGTATATATGATACTGTTCCCGACCCACTGAGCAACATGTGAAAAGCAGAGAAAAAAGTCAGCTGAAGTCGTAGGAAAACAGGCAAGCTGCTGGTGACTGACGGTGGCGTGGTGGCTCACACAGAAATATCACTTCCTCGCCTCGGATTTATCTTCAGACAGTGGAAATGAAACGCTTGGAACATATGGGCTTGCTACTTTCAGAAACATTTTCGGGTCAAACCAGCATGCAAAACCCGTCCTCCGCATTTGCGGGATACCTGAAATGTATGTTCTACCCGCATGTTTTATACCGAAACGTTAATGATCTAACAGCAAACCATGTATTACTGTAGGAAATGTACAATAACGAGCCTCACTTTTGAACAGTTAAAGTATAATCTACAGAACTCCTCTGACATTGGCTGGAACAATAAGAATAAATACACAGGGTACAGGCAACATTACTCCCTGACCCAGTTAGAGGATAATTGATCTCATATGTCAAACGCAGTCAGGTTAAGTTGAACAATAACACCGAGGGAGCAGAGTAGAATTAATCAGACCCTACTTGGCTCCAAAAGCTGGAGGCAGCAGGACTGTTAGCGGACAACCGCCGAGAACTCATCGCAGGACCAGAGGCGTATTTGTCTTATCGATTAAAGCAGGCTCCCGCTGAACTCGAATGCAAAATAATTAAATGGAGGGATTCAATGCGGTAAAAACTCAGAACTTAAGAATAAACAACACTGGGCCCCCCTGCACCGGGGCAATGCTAATTTCACACGTAATTGTTCACTATACCTTACTGATTTATCGATTCTAGTACCCTGTGCACTGTTTGACTGTAAAACAGTTTTTCTGTTCATAAGTGCAACATTGAGGCTGTACTCTATTTGTGTGTGTGTGTGTGTGTGTGTGTGTGTGTGTGTGAGTGTGTGTGTGTGCGTGTGTGTGTGTGTGTGTGTGTGTGTGTGTGTGTGTGTGGTTGTTTGCATGTGATTTCTTTCTTGAAATTTCTCATTATCTGAAGAATTGGTTTTCTCAAAGGCAATTCTGGAATGAAATATTGTAGGTGGATACTGACATAAGTGCTTGGAGCAACCTATATGAATTTTCATAAAACGTATTTAATGTGAATTGGAATTTCTCCATAGAATAATTATTTGAGCAATTTGCATGGTTCAGTGCATTGGACCTTCCCTCACTGAGGACAATTGGCCATATTCATGATTGTCAGACACTAAAATGAGAAACTTCAACTGAATACATTCTTTTGAGCGTACTTTGACAGTTTTGGGGTTTTACATAACTTTTTAAACAGAGATTTAACATTTGCAATTATTATTTGTATTGTTGCAAGATTAAAATTGGTGTTTTGACAATGTATTAGCAGGGGTAAATACTATTTGCGAGACTTTGTTTTCAACAGTTTATACTAATATTTGGTAGAGGGCATACTGTACAAGCCAATGAGCTGCTCAATGTGGGTGCCAATATCAACACACCGACACTGAGTAAATGATATGAGTGAGTTTACAAAGAAGATGGACATATTTTCACCGTTATCTAACCACTTTTCAGGACTTTCCTGGAAAACATTTTCAAGGATATTCAAGGACCACAGAAACTGTGTCTATTTCAGTTTCGTTGTAAAAAGCTTATCTGCACTTTCATTTTAGCACCTGGCCACACAAAGAGAAAACGACAAAGCTGGTAGATCCATTTGAAATGCATCTGCAAAAGAGTAAGTTATCCGTTAAGACCAATTACAATCAGTTCTCTTCTTCTGTTTCTTCATTCAGTATGAATTTTGATGCATACATTCACTGGCTTATATAAGAATATCCTTAAGTCAAAATTTTGTATTGCTATGAGGGAAATAAACTGTAACAATCTGATACTAAGAAATACTAATGTCAACCGGCTGCGCACCGCCTAAAGGCTTCAGTTTCGTATTCCAGCATATTCCTCTGCATTACGCATGCTGTGAATATGTCAAATGCTGTGTTGTGAAGGTCGATCCGCAAACAAACTCGCTCACAGCCAGCTGCAAGCATGTGGTAGAATGGTTAAATCATTGGATTCCGGACTCTGGGAAGACTGAAATTCCAGGTGAGACACCGTTGTCTCTCATCCTTGAACAAGTCCTTTACTTCGATGCTTTCAGTGCAAAGCTGCTGCAGAAATGGGTCAAATCATAACAGCGGTAAAACTGTGCACCTTTTCAGGTTGACGGCTAATGGTGTCTCCTCACTGGTGAGAATAATTAAAGTATCATGGCTACAGACCAAACACAGACCAAATGTTTCAACAGATGTCTGAAGCACAAAAATAACACCCAACAACACACAGCAGGCATGCAAGTTAGAATCATGATGGCTGCCCTTGAATACACAAACTCATTTGTCGAAATGAAAGAAAATCAACGGATACTCATAAAAAAAAAAAAAAAAAAAACAACCAAATGAAAAATATCTGGAATCATCCTATAGAAACAAGCTTCCTTTTTTTCTTGGAGAGGACATTTTATTGATGCTTATGTGAAGGTCACAATCACTTGAAGCAAACAACATTTTAAATGAGGGTATCAATCACTGTCACATGTATTTTATCAGTCTTGCTCTACATCTTCAGAACAGCTTCTTGCATGGAGAGAAATGCCTATTATAAATGATGTACTGTTAGGACTGTCAATTGTAAGGTTACTCTGAAAGCATTCACTGAAAAATGTATTGCTATCGTTGCAGTCCCGTTTAAGACCAGAAGACTACCACAAACTAACACCATTTCAAAGAAAGCTACTGTACTGACCTTTGTTTTATCAGATAATAGCGACGGCAACATTGCAGAGATATACCCATAGTAATGCTCAGAATGACAGACAGACAGACACAGACAGACAGACAGACACACACACACACACACACACACACACACACACACACACACACACACACAAAGAACCGGACTCTGTGTGTGTGTTTGTTTGTATGTGAGAGAGGGAGAGAGAGAAAGAGAATGAGACAGAGAGAGAGAGAGAGAGAGGGAGGGAAATATATTTTGAGCAATTTTTGAGCTAAATTGCATTTCTCTCTTCTTTCCGCTAAATAAACTTTAGGAATTGAATGTAAATGCAGTTTAATGGTTTTGGCCTTGTATGAACTTAAGACGGTCAGGGACTGCCTTCTGGTTTAGTGCATTAGGAGCTGTGTGTACCAAACATGACTACTGCCATGATACTGGCATTGGGACTGTGCTATCACATCAATCTTACTGCTTTGGGACACACATGCCAATTTTGTTTTAGAAGAGGGCTTCATAAGTACCACTGCCCTTGGTTTGTGTGTTGTGATTGATTGCTGGAGAGCAAAAGAGGACTTTGGGGGTTGTCCACTAAGCACAAGGCCCTTGGGAAAAGTCACAGATCCAGAGCCTTGCTAGGATTAGTCTGCTGCCTGGCTGTCTCAGGTAGTGGGTCAAATCACTCCACCACTGGGAAGCAGAACTGTATTTGCACTTATTTCAGTCAGAGATCGCCTGGTTTAATTTAGTTTAACTCAGAGTCATGCACCAGGGGGTATTGTTCAGTTATTTATAAAATGAGAACAACAGGTGCATGCACTTCAGAAAATCCTGAATCATATAATTTAACCGTACATCCACTTCTATTGACGAGGAAATTTAATCATACAAAGTCCCTAAATAGTCCATTTTGTCACAGTTTAAATTTAGAAACAACTAGGATTTTCTGTCTAGGTGTAATGGTTCAAGTTGACATTTATCAATTATAATGATTAACAGCTTCTCTCGTGGCTGAAAGATGACTCATTTGGTCACAGTATTTCATTACAGTACCTGAGGTATTTCTGGGTCTAGTTTCAGATTTGCATACAGACTAATTTCTCAGATCATTGCTCCAATTGATCTGATAACTCAGAACCAGTGCAGTATGTAGTTTCAGCATTGCATTCTCAGTGAAGTACTTTATTTCCTCTCATTGTGTAGAGTTGGAAATGATAAAATGATAAACTTGCCTTCACTGCCAACCCAGCAAAAAAAAAAAAAAACAAAAATCAGAAGTGAATGGATTGCAGGCACAATATCACAGTAGTGCTATAACTCATCAGTTACTGGAATGACTCCTCAAGCTGCAACAAGACTTAAATCAATTCGACAATGATAAATAAAGATGGTGTACTGCATAAAATCTGATTCATTTCAAATAATTTTGGATTTTTTTATGGTGACTTGCTTAAGAAAGAGAACTCTTGCATGTTTATAATGCCAGTTTAAGACATACACAGACAGGGGACACAGATTTCACGTTTTCTCACAGACAAAACCTGGCTTCCAATTCAATATTTCTGATACCCCCCAAGAAAGACAGATAACATGCACAGCCAGAAACTGATTATTTGTGCATATATGTACATCACTGCATACCGCATTATTGCAAGAGTATCCCTCAATGAACAAAATGCACTGTATCTGTAGGCCCATAAAAACCCCTTGAACTTGGTGCATAAACAGCCTACAAACTTTCCACTGAACAGACAGATCAATACCAAGCGCTTGTTTTGTGATGTCTGGGGTAACACAAATCTAGCAAATTCAAGCATATAGCAAATGATTGAGCTTGAGGAGATTTACTGCAGCAGGTAGGGCTGTGGGGGGGGGGGGGGGGGGGGGGGGGTGTCAAAACATGTCAAAACCAATGACTGTTAATGTTTGGCTATCCGTAAACACCATCCTCACAATAAAACATAAATAGACCCATCCCAATGAGCATCCCAAAAGGACAGCACATCTGGAGCCACAGCCCGAACGGGGCAGATCGCTACAGCTCCGGGTTCAACAGGCAGGCCTCAGCACTTTTACAAGCGACCGGGAGGCATCTATCTGCTAACGCAGCCGGCAGCGTGATGGAGCTGAGCACTGTCTCTCAGGTCACATGGACAGAGTGATCAACATCCATCACGCCCTCCTCCCACAGACAGCGAGAACACCGTGACAGATGAGGAGGACAGTAATGGGAGTCACAGACAGCTGGATGGTCCTGGAAGAAGAAGGCATAAAAATAAAAGAAAGTAGGTTGCCCAGAACCCAGGCTGAGCAAAACTTCACTTGCGCAAAAACAGATAATGGCCGGGACTAAGTTTCTTAGCTGGGACAGAGAAAAGCCATCTGAGGTCAAGATATGGGTTGAAAATGATCCGGCCCAACTCCCTCGCGCGGTATAATTAGGGGATTAATTATTCTAATTTCGCCGCAGCTTGTCGTCCATGCCTCATTTAGTCTATGGAAAGCAGTCACAGAGAATGATCTATTGTAATACGGAGAAATCTACACAAGCTCACAATGGAATTGAATGTAAATAATGGATTATTCAGGTCAAGCACTGTGCCAATGGTCATTAGGAAGTGTCTGCATTTATGAAGACACATCTCTGGGAGGTCATGACGATCTACAATAATTTATCATGTTTTCTTAGTCTTAAGTGTTTGTGCAAACTTAACTTTATCAAGCACGTGTGCCGACCGGTTTCTGCTGCGTGCTGTTAGTACAGAGGCAGCCGCTGGGTTGTGCGGTAGCTCGGGAGCAGAGATTCTAACCCCACCCTCTAGGGGGCGCACTGCCGTGGCACCCTGGAGCCAGGTGCTCAACCTGAGCAGCTCCACTGAAGATCCAGCTGTACGAAGACAAACACCCTGTGAGCAACAGCAGTCGGCCTGGATACGAGGCTCAGCAAAGAAAATGCATGATGCACTGGTCCTGATGGTGACACGCAGTGATATCTCCATGCATTCAATGTAAATGCTGCTACTGACACAGCACAATAACCAATCCTACCATGCCTGGCCTTCCCAGAACCTCTCTTCTCTCTTCCTTCCTCCAAAGTGCCCTGCTATAGCACAATGGAAGCAGAGAGGTCTTCTAATGGAACACATAACTGTAACCATACTTTACCCATATCAATGGCCATCTGGTGGAATGCATAACCATACTCCAGCCATAAACATACTGTAAGGAGAGAGACTGTCACCACCTCTGTCATTTCCACTCTAGCCCATTTTCACTGCCGCCCTGGGACTGCCTGTGGACTCACCTCCTCTCGGACCCGATACCCATGTCAATGCCTTCACACAAGGTGAGGTGACAGTCTCCATAGCAACATCACTGCATCTGCCACCGTGACCGTATTTAGAGAGGAGGATCACTATGTACTCAAAAGCAACAGTGGTCCAGGTCATGACTAATTCAGGGGGGGGTTTCGGCGCACAGTGTCACATTGACTTACTTTAGCAATATTCATTCTGAAAATGGGGAAATATTCCCTTTGAAATGTCGCGTTCAAAGGATGTTGACAGTGAGGATGAAATCAATTTAAACAAAGCAGATTAATGAGAGGACGCTCTCTTTACATTAAAGGTATGCTTGGCGGACACCCTCTTCCAGAGTCTGGAATACAGTGTACATTTGACAGATGACATACTGTACACATACAGCTGGACCTCCGCCGAAACAGCAGAACCCCACACAGGATTCACATTCTCTGGTTACGAATGCAGTCCCTCTTTACCTTTAATATAAAAGGCAAAACAGCAGGGAAAATGTTTTATTCAACAATAAATGCATCAGCTCCGTATACTGGGTGCCATTTCTTTTTTATCACCAGTTTTTGCACACTATATCTGGACCAATCAGTTCGTTAAACCTGTTCATCTGTTCCAATATTACAGCATTACTGCACGCTGCCTTTGGTTTACTACTCTTTTCATTATGCAATATGGCCAACATCATCTGCAAAATATGGAATGCACTTTAACAGGACACACACACAAAAATGTTCATGAATAAATCACAACTGAACATTTCAGAGAGAAAAATCACAGAAGACACCCCACCATCTCTCGGCACCGCCTTATACAGCAAAGACACGCAATCCAGAAACACACACACATATATAATCCCATGGCTGGGAGCGGAGCATAGCTTTCCTGGGGTGGGGAAGGCACTTCACAGCCTGTCAGCTAAGAGAGGCTTGACCCACAGTGGCACTGGGAATGCTCTTCTCCTCTGTATCTAGCTCCTGCAGAAAGACCCATCTCTAAGCCCATTAACAGCACAATTACACAGTGGGCTCCACACAGCCCCCCAATCGGCCGGCGCAATCAGACAGCCGATCCTCCACGGTGCCGTGCAGGTTGAAGGAAGCTGGTGTCGCCATGCCAGACGCAACAATAAGCGTGAGGAGAGAGAGAGAGAGAGAGAGAGAGAGAGAGAGAGGGAGAGGGAGAGAGAGAGAGACAGAGAGAGAGAGGGAGAGAGAGAGAGAGAGAGAGAGAGAGAGAGAGGGAGAGAGAGAGAGAGAGAGAGAGAGAGGAGGGAGAGAGAGAGGGAGAAAGAGAGAAGGAGGGAGAGAGTGGAGAGTGAGAAGGTGAGGGAGAGAGAGAGAGGGAGAGAGAGAGAGAGAGAGAGAGAGAGAGAGAGAGAGAGAGAGAGAGGGAGAGAGAGAGAGAGACAGAGAGAGAGACAGAGAGGGAGAGAGAGAGAGAGAGAGAGAGGGAGAGAGAGAGAGACAGAGACAGAGAGAGAGAGAGAGAGAGACAGAGAGAGAGAGGGAGAGAGAGAGAGAGAGAGAGAGGGAGAGAGAGAGAGACAGAGACAGAGAGAGAGAGACAGAGAGAGAGAGGGAGAGAGGGAGAGAGGGAGAGAGGGAGAGGGGAGTGCTGCAATATTTATTGGTCCGGCTGTTAGACCCAGGTACCGAATGCCAGTGAATCTCCTGGCACTCCTGCGTTCTTGGAATTTGGAGTAATGAAAATGGACAATAAAGTAAAAAATATGGAGCACAATATAAAATGCAGATTGCCTCCAGAACTTTGCATGGCACCAATCAAACGTGGACACCCCAAGGTCAGAGACTGAGGCAGGTTTTAAACGGCTTCCATCAATCTCGCCTCTTAACAATGGCGTGAATCAACGCTACGCAGTGCCAATAATAACGACGTATAAAGCCCATTTTACTGATTACACTGTCACTACATGCCGACTTTTGTTTGCTTGGTACAAATAGCAAGCAGCAACATTTCAAATTTATAGGAGCAAGACAATGTTAACAGCATTTCATAACAGCATTGAGAATACCTTTTTTCAGTTTTTATTCAAGTTTCACTGTGAATTTTCTTGTTTATCATGTCAGCTAATCACACTGGTGAAAAATACAATGCCATTATAACAGTGAAAACAGTGAAAGACTAAGTACATCATTACTGTTGTTACTGTTGTTATTATTATTTTAATTACTATTATTTATTTACGAGCGTGGTGGACACCGTCACCCAGGGAAACACACATCTTACCCTTTTATACAGCTGAGCATTCAGCACAGCCAAATCAGATTAGGTAGGTGCCCAAGGGTAAAACTGCCTTGTGGTTAGATATCCCGCGCACTACGCCACACTGCCGTCCAAAATCAGGATTTTCCAACGCAATGAAAGTGGGCCAGCTATCAAAGCTCAGACAAGGCAGCTTTTTCCTCTGCTGGCAGTGCTGAGTGGATCTGCGTGTCAGCCATAAGAACTCCCAATGACTCCAGCCTTCACAAGTCAATCACCACACGCAGACTGCGAAAAACACAGAAATGCAAACAGTCTTTCACATGAAAAAATCTCTTTTCAATATCTCATCGTCTATCAAAACTGAAGCTCGTCTCTAACTCTTTTTTTTTTTTTTTTTCCCAGGGATGCAAACATATTTTGCATGTAATTACTGTGAGTGAGATGTTTGAAAACAATCCAAAATACCCATTAGGGGAGAAGTCTTTCACCACTGGTCTACTTCTGTACTCTAAAACACAAAACAGGAAATGGCAGGAAATTTCCCCTAAACACTGTGATTGTTCATCCAGTCCCTATGGTGCCCTCGCTACTCCCTTTTTGCCATCCTGAACAAACTGGGAATTAACACCTGTGTGTCAACAGCCGTTTGCACTGAAATCATTTATCTCCTTCACAGAGACCTGACTGCTAGCACAGACTTCCTCCACTAGTGTCAGCAGAGGGATCTGCTTTGTTCAGAGCACCAAAATTTTACAGTGAAATATAATATACAATAAAAGTCACATGCCTAAGTGTCCATTGCTTTTCAGTCACCATTAGAGCAGTTCTCATATACATAAAACATGAAAATATGACACACCAACGAAATACAAAACACAAGAGCAAATACTGACATTGATACAGTAATGAGACATCACAATGGACAGTCAGAAAACTGTGTGTAAAGGTACTTGTCAAGCTACCATCTGTGATGCCAAAAGCTCTCAGAGAACTCTAAATGAATGTCGTTCCTTTGTTAGTCATTGTTGAAAAAACTTTCCTCAAAATGAGAAACTTTTCAGAGCCATCCAGAATCATGTCCTTTCTGCGGTGCTTCGCCTCAAACAAAAGAGCTGTCTGTCACGCAAGCAGAAAGGCAAAAGGGTACTGAAAGGGGGAAAAAAAAGCAGTCTGACGAGCTTGTTAAAAAATCAACTGAAATAATTTAACTGTCTCCTTCCCTGGGACACACCACTCTGTTGTTCATAGTAACATCTTTTTTCATCTAACCAAGAAGGTGCAATCAGTCAGCAGAACCTAGCCACCCTAAATTAGACTCTGCATTCAACAGGAGCATTACCAACATTCTCCTTGAAATAAGTGTTTGCAGACAATATTAGATGCAAAAGCAAGAACAGATGAGGTTGTTTGTGTCTGTAGATGAATGGAGATATTGCGCACTTTGAAACAGATGCATCGATTCCCTCATTGACTTTGCACGCCATGTAGAGAAAGCATGCAGAGAAACGAAGATCATTAACAACGCATACAGACCCTCGCATAATGCGACCAGGTCAAAGCATTGACTATTACAAAAAAAAAAAAAATCCTTGTCTCTGTGAATCTGATTTAGTCAGCGTCTCCCATGAGTGACCCCTAGACATGCCACCTCTCCTCTTCCAGGTCACTTGCACAGCACTACAGATGGGCTCCAAAGACAACCTGGCCCTCCGCCAAAGCTAACTACAGAAACTAAAAAAAAAAACTAAATTGAGATGACTAGGGAAAATCAAAGACCTCAGCGTAATAAAACAGACCATGTGATAAAGCAGCAATAATGACAGCAAGAGGCAACACAGGGTTTCTTCTCAGATCCCTCCTCATCTCAGAATTAACAACACATGACAACGATCAGTGATTAAATGTACAATCTCATCAACTACATTAAGTGGTCAAACACTGTATTGTTCTGATGAAACCTGATGCAATCTCAGTACTGTAGACAAGGACTACAGTGCTAGTGACTAGTGTCTTAAAATTTCCCTTCTTTTTTTTTTTTTTTTTTTTACACAGTCGATCCTGATCTTCTCAGATTTTTTTTGGCAAATTTTTTTTGCAGAGCTTCTAATGTTTGTAGGACTAAAGGGAGAAAAGGGATAGCATAAAAGGGCTAATTATACTGCGTGGCTTCACCACGGTATGGCTGGCATCGCCGTCTACCTGGACACTGATTGAGTAGACTCCCTGACAGTGACAAACGACACCATTAACCGATGGCTCTTGCAGTAGCACGAGGGTGCAGACAGAGTGACCTCACATACGGGGAGGGGGGGGCTGGGACTGACAGCCGAATATGCCGCAAGGTGCTGACTGACCCCGTGGCACAGGAGGACAAGGTAACTGTCACCTTTATAGCAGGTGAGGTGAGGTAAGGCAAGGTAGGGTGAAGAGCATAAACACAAAGACAGACAACGGGAGTCTCCATTGCAAGGGTACAGGACACCATTGCAGGGTTTCTGCTCCTTGCCATCCCATTCACGCCTGGCCCCACCAGACAGCACACAGCCACTCTGTTACTACCAACGCATGGGTGTTCAGCTGATGGAAATATGACTCCATAAATCGCATGCCCTTTAGCCATTTCATAAGTCACACCTGATATAAATTTGTCCACTGCAGCTGTCTCCTCTCATCGCCTCCCCCTTGTTATGGCTGTAAGGTAGGTCTGCCTACACCATGCAGGCTTGCCTGTCAAAAGTTTCAGTGTTTGACCAATGAGGAGCACTAGCTGGATTAATTGTTGGCTTTATTGCAGAAATTGGTATTAATTTAACAATGTTACAAGCTGAAAAAGGACAACAAATCTGTTTGGGTATAGTTAAGATTGATTACATTCATTTTAAATTGCTAAACTTCATTAAAACAAAGCGATAAGGAAATGCTGATATAACACAGTTGCCTTTCTCATGCTTTCCATTTTTTAAATCAAACATTACGTTACATTATTGTCATTTATCAGACACGACTATGCTACACTGCTGACACTATGCTAAACCCCCCCCCCCCCCCCCCCCCCCCCCCCTTCGCATTGTTAGGGGCAGACACTGGCATTCCGCCAGTCTCAGGTGGTGTGAGAGCAGAAATGCCTACTGTACAATGCAGAAATGTTACCATACCCCAGACATGCAGCCATACCTTACATTTTTTTTAAAAATCCCCTCATTACCATCCAACGCGGTGGAAAGCACTGGCATTAACTGGAAGAAAATGGCAGGGATGTTGGCATTTTTTGACAGTCGCGCTGACGTCAAATCACCAAACAAAATGGCACTGCGTTTCCGTGCCAGGAAAATGGGGCCCATTATCTCTGACCTTCGAACTCGGAAAGCAGGCAGCAATTACTTCATTTAGATTTCAAGATGAAAACAAAACATTTACAATTCACACACCTTCCCTCACGATAATATCACGCCAAAGAGCACAGAATCACACAAGGCTGACGCATTTGCATTGGAGTTATTCATTTTTAGGACACCATCCATCAGAGCAATCAGACTGCTGCTTTCTGCCAGGCAGAAATATATTTTCAGCAATTCACTTTGGATTAATCTTGAAACCAGAATACACTAAAAATCACATTCTCTTCCATCAAACCTCCCAGACTTGGAATAATTTATCTCTCCCTCCAACTGAAGTCAAAACTACGCAACAGCTCAAGGTCGTAAGATGTGGGGCTTCTTCCCATTACCTACCCTTCCATACACACAAGTGACAAGCATATTCTAATATCCATTGACTTCAAATATTTAATATGAAACGGGTAAGTCAGGACAATGTGGTGTTGATTCTGCAAAGCTCCTGTCAGGAGCTACAGGGATTTGAAATTACATTTATTTATTCAAAATGTGTCAATCAAAGTCAGTCAAACTTGCACAAAGACATATCCCTAATGATTTGCAATGAGTATTCTCTAATAAAAGGTAAAAAACTGAGGGATGGAGGCAGAGATTTAATGTGCACTCTCATTAACCAGGATTCATCTTGCAAGAATATGCAAATCTTGTGTTTGTTAGTCTTATTAATGCATCCTATTTTTGTCCAATTATCTGCCAAGACATAAATGGCTTGTTTTGTTCTGCAAGAAAAAGAGAAACTAGACACCAGAAACAATTTGTTATCATGCTATAAGAACGATATAACTTTAACAGTAACACAATGGGTTATCAATATTGATCATCGTTACACATCATGCACAATTTCTTAAATTAGCGCAAGGTACAATGTCGATACAAAAAAATTATCCCAAGGTACAACATTGATACAAAAGAACCACTTAAATTAAGCACGTCAAAATAACAAAAGCTACAAATGTACTCTACTTCACTTGTAAGTCTTTTTTTTTTTCCCCACAATAGAAATAATATATGTGCTAAAGTTCAAGATAATATGGAATGCCCAGATGAATGGAATACATCAACACTCTACAAGCCGTGGCCCCCTTGCTCAGCCTAGCATGTTCCTGGAAATCTTGCCGGAAACCGGATTACTGGATCTGAATCCGTCTGGACAACCAACACAATATAATAAAGTCGGTTACATTCCACAACGACGGCTACAAATCGCTTTTTGCCCCAGAATGTTCGCTATGTACAAGACAAGGCCAAAGAGTCAAAATAAGGTATTTAAACACTACAAAAGGTTTCTACATTAAATACGCTCACACACATAAATTACCATATATATTCACACACAAACACACACTATACTGTACATAATTTAAGTGACGCCCTGTGTGATAGTTCAGCAGTCAGAGGACACACGTGAAGGTCTTCAGCCCAGTCTTTACTCACAGAGTAAGGGACACAAACACACAAAGCATAACATAAATGCATCTTCAGGTAATGAGAAAACGTGAGGCCCAAGTGAAGACACTCACCTGATAGCCTAATCCACTGGGGAGGTGGATTCACAAAGAATTTCGGCAGCAAATGCCCTTTTAAAATGATGAGGGACAAGAAGCAATTAAAATACTATGATGTTTCTGTCTCAGCACCGCTTCCACACTGGACCGGCTATTCCCATGAGCCCTTGCACAGTTCTGCTGTATTTATGTGGGAATGTTGCAGGGATGTTTGCTTTATTGTTTTGGGGCGGGTTTGTAAGCCGTTTCCCCTTTTTCCTCCGTGTGTACCTGTCTACAGTTTTGTGCTTGACTCTGTGTATCGGAAGAGTTATCACTGCTATGGTGCAGCTTCCTTCATCCTGTCTCTGTGTCCTCGATATGTTGATGTAAACACACCGTTCTTTTCAGATCACATGCCCAACTGTAGAGGGATTGTACAATTCCAATAAACAGCATTTTTCAGGCTTTACTGTTGTGCATCCTGAATTACGTGTCAGACAGAGTCTGGCGCTGGGTTCTGCCAGAGATTTGAGTCAATGTAAGACCAAAATAAAGGCATTATGGGTAAAATGTAACAGCACAAAGAATCTGTTGCCAACATGTGAGAGCTCCACGGATGAAAGGACTACATTTCACTGCTACGATGTGATAGCAGACAGACAGCTTTTAACCAATATGGCACCAAACAAACATCTCACACCTCACTTCACACATCAGTGACCAATCAGAAGACAGGGTGCCAGCTATCGAGTGCCAGGTGTGAAGACTCCTTTAAACACAGGTGTGCTAGCCAAAGCGGCCGCGCTCAGCAGAGGATTCTGAGCTAGATGCGTCAGAGCATAAACTGGCCCTAATTGTGAAAAATTCCCCTCGTCGGTGTCTTGCTGTTAGTTTCAGTAGAACATTGAGCATTTATTTAATTTGCCTTTGCTTTTAAGTTTGTGAGTAAAAATGTTCTTTGTCTAAACCGTTTCTCCTGTGGTGCATTTTAAAATGCTTTCGACATCTGCAGCTTCATCCTGCTTTGTGACACAGCGGATGAGAATAAAAGAACAAAGAGAGGGGTTAAATGAGCTGCGTCCCTCAGGAAGTCTCCGTCTCCGAAGCCAGGGGGAGCCACGCGGCCTGCATATCACACCAGTGACCCGTGCTCCATTCTGAATACGCTACTTTGATATTCCTTCAGCACTGAATACCGTTTTAAAAAACAGGTAAACATTCTGTGCCGTGCACACAAAGCCCAGCCTTTGAGGTCCTCGGTGGTTAAGCAGTCAGTGAAATTTCAGACCTTTACCTCAAGGAAAATCCACAATCATGAAAAGAATGAAAGGTCATCTACCCAGAGGGAGCATGCGGTATGTAGAAGCCCGAGAATAAGTACATTTCACAAAGACATTAAAAATAACTCAGGAAAAAAATCCACCCTGCGAAGGATGAACAAACTTCAGACAGAAGAAGCAGGGAGCCATATGAAAAGATTTGCGTCCCATCTGTGACAAGTTTGAATGAACACAGCAAACATAACTATCACCTGAAATATTTAAATCCTGCATGGGATAAAAATGAATTCAGTTCAACAACTGCTGAGCACACCTGTCATGCCATTGCCAAGACAGTCAATCAAGTGATTTATTTTTTTTTTTTCAGCTCAGATCTCAAACAGTGCTTTTTGCTCCTCTTCACTGCTGGATCATTGCATTTTATAATGCTGATGTCACATTTATACATTTCCAACACTGACATATACTGACATCGTCCATATGTATGCGGTGTCTTATGAATCACAGTTGGCTTTTACAGTTGGCTTTTTTATTTTATATTTTAAATTTATGTGGAAATCCGGTAGCATTCTTAAGAATATTTGATGAATGAAGAAATGGCTGCTGATCAGCTATTGGCTCAAAGTCTTGCTATTCATGTACCATTCAACAAAATGAAAGAGCTTTCCTGGCTCTTTCAGCAGGGAAGTTAAGCGCTACTGACAGAGGTGTGCATTTTACAGCTATATGGTTTTAAGCGAGGAGTTAGGTCAAGTTTCTGACTGCATCATTTGATTTACAATAAGATGGTGCTGTTCAGACCAAACATTCTCACTAAAATCCATATGGCTAAAATACAAACCACTTATACTGTGTCACTGTTCAAGAGGACAAAATTTATCAGGCAGGTTAGAGCTACCTCCATCACATGGAACAGTGCATTCTCATTCATAAAATAAACGAGGCCTTACATGGCTAATTTACTGTCATTAATCTGGCCATGTCTGTAAGTGGGCGGAGTACCTTGCCTGACAGACAAGATCTTTGACTTGATGTTTCTACTAGGAGGGGTGGCACATTGTGCAGGTGAAGTACCTTGTTGGCCCTTGAATTCGTTTAATCTGATGGGAGCTTGAAAAGTTTTGGCCGCAAAATAGCAGCCCTGCAGTCAACAGTGTGGAGGGTGTAAAAATATGGGTGTAATGTCCCAGGTGACCACTAGTGGCCAATGTTGTTGCAGCCACTGACACTGTACTGTTCCACTTTTGCCTGCACTTGGCTAAGGTATAAAGTCACATGAGTAATACCCTGTTAGACTCATGAGGCTTGTGTAACATTGTTTGCATTGTTGGGTCCCTGAGCCCATTCACTCTTTAACTCCCTTGGAAAGCAGGCCAACGCACTTAAGACGTTTCCTTCTGATACGGACCTGGATTCACAAACTTTTTTTGTGAAGTACTCAGACATTTATGTAAATGTCAATGTTTTCCCTCAGTAAATGTGGTCATCTGTAAACCATTACATTAAATGTTTGTCCATGGTATTTTTTTTTTTCTCTGCAAACCAGCTGGATCTGTCGATCAAACTACTGGACCACTAAACACTCCTAGAATTGTGAAATGCAGAAAGTATGATGACACATCAGCCCGTTTGTCAGGAGGATGTAAGTGTTCCATGTCTATTCAGGTGTTTTTGAACCTTATTATCTTTCCCTGCAGTTTCTCTCCTTCATTCTTTCTCAGCTGTTAACGGTATGTAAATACTTGCTCCCAAGTCTTATTTTTTCCTCAACTGAGGGAAAAATGTAGCTACTGTACACTGTTCTGTAGCTACACAATGATAGTGCTGACCCTCCCTTTGAACTCCATTTTCTCCCCAGGAGACTCAGAAGGACCACCTTTTACACGGTTCAGATGGCAGCATTTAGCTAGTCCACATTCCGTGACGTACCCAATTCACTCAAAGTCACCTTCCCTACAACGCAGCAAGAATACTTCAAGGTTAATGTTTTTGGTTCCTCCGTTTGAATGTCACGCGTATATATTTGAATTGGTGGAAGAAAAGCATTATCCCAAGAGAAATGTTAATGGAAGGTCCGGTCACAGGGGGCGGGGAGCAAGAAAATCTCCATCCACCCCCCCCTCCCTAAAAATCAAATCCAGATTGCATAACTCAATCAAGAAAGGCCTCTGAAGTGACATTCACCAGCACTGATTCTGCCAGTTGCTTTCTGCCCTCAGGGCGCTAGATAGCTAGATGGTTAATTTACTGAGTGCTTTCATCAGTCCGTCTGCCACCATAATGCACACTTACTTCTCAACATAACCACTGACCTGGTCCATGTAATCTTTCAGGTAATTTTATTTGTTCACACTAAATCTGTACATTCAGCACATAACAGGACTGTAAGATTTTGTCAGCAAGTGTGGCCTCAAAACAAAGATGTTGTGCTGCATGCTAAACTTTAGTTTCAACTTGACAGTAGAGAAAGACTAAAGTGAGCGTCTGTCTGTATTTCACCTCAGTATCTTTGCCCCACTAGAATACAAGGAGCTGAAGGAAAAGCTCTTTATAATTGTACAGACAGATAAATATTTGCCTGCTGGTTTGTCATTTTTTCGTGTTTATTTTCTGATAATGTATACTAGCACTGTGCACTGCTAATACCAGTGAGAAATATCTGGGGTTTCTGTCATAATAATTAGCTCTCTCATTGCAATAAATAATAATAAAAATTCTACACCAACTCTATAGCCAGTTACTAAACTAATTATATGTGCCTCACTCATTTTTTTTCTTTGATGATTGTTTCTTGTTAAACCTCATGACAAAACATTGTTTTACCAGACTCAATGTTTCTGATGGAAATATGACTACATTTACTTGCAAACAGTCAGTTACTTCATCCTAAGGCCTTATCATGTGAGTGTTGTCCTGTTAACCCTGGACAAATGCATTTTAAATGCACTTTAAGCTTGTGTCATGCACATGTATCCAGTTCCATGTATGTCTATGAATATTCATTTAAAAGTACAGATAAAATTGTGATTATAGCTAATCCCGCCCCTGCACACCCCTAATTGACATTTTAAATGCTTGATTGATTACTCCTACAGAAATAATGTCACTCTCAATCAACAGTCATTTCAGGTCGATAAATTTTAACAACCAAGCTCAGTATCTGACAGGCTTTATGGAGCAAACAGAATGCTTCAGCCAGGATTTTGAACAACCTGATTTTTACCCAGGACAAGTGACAAGGTAATGGACTGAAGATTGCCAGTGAGCTGGTGGAGGGTTTTTTTTTTCATTCACTTCAGTGAATCAATGGATGGGCTGAGCTATTCTCCCTCTTCTGGGTAGGACAGGCTTTCAGGTCAGTGTCCCTTCCAACTGTCTTTCTTCTCTTGGTGAAGAATCAGCTTCCAGCTGCAAACAATTCTATACATCAATAAACAGCCCGGTTATGTGTCACTTAAAATGCATGGCGAAAACAGTGGAAATCATCCGGGCAGCTGGACTGATCGTCACAATTGATTGAAATGATTTGTCGAAAAAGAATAAATCCATTTTTTATTTCTTCAAACTGCTGATCACCAGGGTCCACATTTTCTAAGCAATAAGGAGGCACCTGGGTGTCGCCATGTCCATAGACCTCAAGCCCCAATGACTGGGAAGACAGAATCAGAAGAATCGGCAGAGAAAAGAACACAGACACGCCTCTGTCTGCTATTTTTTTTCAGATTTCACATTACAGGTGTGGAATTTTATCTCTTAAGCTACTGGAAGAGAATTGCATAACACAAAAGACTATAATTTTAAGAACACAATGTTCTGTTGGACATGCTCTATTTCTGTGTGCGCACAGAGCCTTGAAAAGGGGAAAAAAAAAACTGTGTTGTGTCATTCAAAAAAAAAAAAACAGCATCCCCTGCCAGGCCCAAGGTGCAGAGTCTGGCCTCGTTGTGGCATGGAGAAACACACTGGCAATAATTCGGTCCAAATTTTCAAAGGGGACAACCAGACGGACCAGGGTATCAGAGCAGGAAATTACTTGGCATCTCAGTCCCAACTGTATTCATTTCATGAGTTGTGACAACCCAAGCAAAGACATAAACCACAGTGCAAGCTCATCGTATATCCCCACGGTATTGACAACAGGAGGCAGCACAGTAATGGGACAAAGTAAATTTAATTTGCTTTAATGGGAATGAGTTTTATGAGATTTGCTGGGAGGTGACTTGGCAGAGGCTGATTAGAGAGCAACATAAATAAATTCCTTCAGGGCTGTGCACATCATAGCCAAGAGCATTGCCAAAAGGTATTACCCCCATGTCTCAGTACTGCTGGGGTGAGATACGCAGTCTCATTACTCAGTGAGGATGTTGTGACTGTACACAACTTCCTTGAGGTACTAAATGGCAATAAAAAATACACTGATTAATCCAGCCTAGTGGAGGAAACCGTAAGCATGCTGACATGACAGAGGGTGGCATGTAGAGTTTTGCTTGTGTGGATGACCTGTGGAGTCTGAAAGTGGCAGTTAAAAATGAATCTCAAATCTCCCCACCGCGAAGCTGAGAGGACCACCAAGGCCTAAATCAAGATGATCCAAAAGTCTGTACTTGAGAAGGTGAAAAGCACAAATTAGTTTGACAAATAGTTTTTTTTTTAATCAAATAAAACTCTAATCAAGAGTAAACATGCTTGAAGAAATTAACACCGTCTGAAATCCCAGCGGCATCATCTCCAGTCATGACTCTTGCTTAGTTATGGTTTCCAGACAGTCAGCTTGGGGAACCACCACTTGATTCCTGTGGATCTGAACCCACAGGAAACGTCTGCTACAGGCCGCAACGAGAAACAGCTATCTGACACTGAAGCCACTCCCAGGATGTGGCAGGGTAACACACAATTCTCAGCAAATGCACAGCAAACTCCAAAGATTTTCAAACAGCATGCTTGCCAATCAATCACTCTTTTAAAAGAAACTCTTAAACCATTATCTGAAAACTGCTGAGAAGGCACACATTAAATAATTAACTCATCTTTACCCACAGACTGCCGAGGGTAGAAGATGCATCCGCTCACCACTAAACCCCATGTACAACCACAGCTCTCCCTTCCCTTTGTCTTCAGCCATGCCAACACCATAATAACCCACAGTAATAAATCCACCATTACCAGAAAAAGCAGCCCTTCAACTTCACGGTGTTGAAAGGGAACAGCAAGAAGAGACTAAGCCTGTTTTGCCATGTAGCAATGCAGTAATGACTCAGCCTCTCAGTGAACCAAATTTCTTAAACCCTTCCATATTGGTCACCCATAATTCCCATGAAAGAGATTACGAACAGCGAATCTAACTGACTAATTGTCCTGTAGCATTTTCGGTGACACTCATTATCAAGTTGCCCAGGGAAGAAGTAAAACTTCAGATAAATTACTCTTCTTGGAAACTCTCACTTAATCAGGCAGAAGAACATTAACACCCATGTCCATTACTGGAATGTGCAGGATGAAACATATTAAAATCCTCTTGCCTGCCAGTCTAAATAAATGAGTAAATATTCCACATTATCCATGGTGACACGTTACTTAACACCAGCAGAATGCTCCAATCTCCTGCGATTATATGAAAGATACAGAGCAGGCTTTGTAAATGGTGCCAAAGGCCCATACACCGTATAGCCTGTTTGCCAATTATGAATTTGGAGTTATGAATCATTTCATAAGATGTAAGACAGAGAAGGAAAACTTCAGTTTCCATGGAAGAAAAGTAAAACAGGTAAAAATGTTTGTTGGGTGTATCAAGAACAGACCCAGATGAGCACAAATTTCAGTATTAGTTATATGAAAATAAAATAAATCTGTTGAACTTCAGTCAATCTTGTGCTAGGAAGGCGACCTTTCAAAAAAATGATGTGCGAAAACTGTACTCAAACTGTGTCTTGGTCTCCACCAATGTCTATAAAATGAACTGATTTTATCAGACTAAGGAAATGCCAAACAGTAGATCTGGAAAGACTATACATTTTTAACAGTCCCTTCCATGTCCATCATAATGCACATTTATTGTAGTCAATTATGCACAAAGAGTACAATTAACTAAAGTCCAACCTTTTGCTATTCACTAAATGTATATATTTCAAATGTAGTTAGAAAGACATTCACAATCAGTGCTGCTTCCATTAGGCTCTTAACTACCAAACTGATTTCTCCTCCAAGCAATTCAGGTCAGTCGATACATTGGGTCCCTTACTTAGCAGGAGCATAGGGTACCTGTCTCTTCACAACAGGAAGATTGATAGTCGTTTAAAAAGTGTGATTACAGTGCACTCCCTATTTGTTGAACACTGCAGGATTGGTGAAAAATGGCACTTAAATGAACTGATAGATAACCTAAAGAGCTTAAAGTGCGAAAACCCAAGGCTAATCATATGCATTGAAGCTGCTATTGCCGCGGGAAAGTCAATCTATTGTTGATTTGTACACCGTATTACCGTAATGGCCGTTTGATTTGAGCAGAGTAGGTATTTCACTACACACCACACTAATCGTTAAATGCCATCTTCTTACGCGTCGGTTTGTAAACTTTGAGTTTATTAGCTCATAACACTTCAGCTGGCATAAAAGTTTTTGTTGTTTTCTGGAGTTGGGATATTCCAGGAACCGTTGACTCATGTGGTTTCAAAAGGTCATTAAAAGTATAACAGAAAGGCCTCAGGAACCTTAAGTTTCCAAACGATATAAATTCAGCCACCCTTAGTAATGGCTGCACCTAAAGGCCACTAATATAACGAGATTTATGTCCCGTGAGGTGCATCTTAAGACCTTCAGCCTGTGGATGAAAGTCAGTCACACTGTGCCAATGACTTAGGCTATAGCATGAAAATTCCTTTCTTGCTGCTTTAGTGAAGAGCTAAGCAATGGACAACAAGACAAATCTGCTAATTACCGCACTGGAAAAGTGCTGTTGTACCTTAAGCATTTCCCTTGGTAACATGACTGATTTCATTCCTTTTCAATTCCATGTGAGCAATATTCTGTAGCAGCACAGTATAGTGGAATCAGAATGAAACACAGAGATTCCCCAGATCCTGAACGAGCCAAAGCCAAAACCAAAGTAAATCAGGGATTTAATTTAACTGTAGACCTGCAGCCATATTTGCCATGATCCGCACAGGAACCTGGAAATCTTCACAGCAAGCACACGCTACGGTGCATGGGATAGAAAAATGTTCTTCAGTCCTTGGTTCAAGCTGGCAGTTTGTCTTAACAAGCTATTGCCAGGCTAGGACTTGTGTCAGCACTACCACTGAACTAAGACAGAGAGTGAGGAAAACACTGTTGCTCCTTACTCATGTTGAGCACAACATCAGATCTCAGTTGCTGTAAGATGACATCAATTGTTAAAGCTTTCCTAGATACAACAATACATGTCTAACTCAGTCCGTTCTGAGCACGGCGTGTTTTCATTCACTACGCTTCTCTCACAGATGAACGGCAGATTGCAGCTCATGTCTGTAACAGCCACTGTTAACAAGACCTGCTTACACACGATTTACAGCCACACGGTAGCCATTCACTTGCAGCAGTGTCACTTAACATCCCCGTCTCCCACAAATCCTCACATCTGAATGGCAAATATTTCTGTTAAAGACAGCCAATGGGAGATTAAACAACATGGAACGGCACCAGCCTTGGCTGGCGGTTTCACATTACACTGAATATGCACACACGCTACATCAAGGTTCTCCTCAGCGGCATAAATCTGGCCCTGGGAGAGGCTGATGGATGGGGCCATAGAGGGCCTTGATTAAGATAATGTTTTCTCATGAAAATGTGCAGCCAGCTAGCGCCAAAACAGCCAACACTGCGTATTATTAACCTTGCTGAGAGATTGGGGCTCTTTGTGAAATAAATTAAAAATGCATACATTTCCTTTCAGCTTGCCACTGTAATTGCTTTTCCTGTTTGAGCACAACAGCCCTAACAGCAAATTTATTTAGTCCTTTGTTGCTAACAAACTAAGCCAAACATCCCTTTCAACCTTCCCTTCAACAAGCGTTTAATGCTTCTTCTTATAAGATGCTCTTGAGTGCACATCTGCATCTTACAAGCAGGATTCAGAAAACAAATATTTATCAGACGCATTGAAGGGTTTTTACTCTACATCAGATCCATCCTCTCCACTGCACACGCAGCTTGTAAACCAAAAAGGAACAGCATGCATCAAAGAACATTTCGAAGGTCAGTAAAGTGAATCGTTACAACATGTGAACGTTGCTTTGGGTCACTGTGCCTACAGGTTGGTACGACAATTAAATTAAAAATCTTTCATTGCAATGACTACAAAATTAGTGGTGTACATATAAAACATCCAGTGGTCTTTACTAGGGTTCAAATAACAGTCGTAGTATCACGTGCAACAAAATGTACAATGCTCTTGCAAAACTGACACTCCAGTGATTAAATTTGTTAAGTAACTACAAGTATATATAAGAAGTATGACAGGCTAGGCCAACGGCTTCTGTGTTTAGTGTCATCATTTGTTTTGAAGGAGACTGAGTCAGAACTCCACACGGGCAGCAGAGTCATGTTTTAATTAGGAGCTAAATCAAAGTCAAATGTAGTACAGTTATATCATAGAGCATTTTGCACTGGTTTGACTGGAGAGAATGCCCTTTGCTTGCACTCTGTTGGTAAGATGATTTCAGGGATCACGTGCTGTGACATGCATCACAGGGTACAATAATCTGGAGGAAGGGAACAGTGAAATTTACACATTTATTTGCTGCACATAAAAGAAGCTTTCAACGTCTACAGGAGAAACTGTTCAATACCTCCAGAGGAATCGCAATTATTCCAGCATTTAAGGGCAGTAAATAACACAGCGCTTGCCGCGTCACAGGGGGAGTCGAACTGCAAACCATTTACACTCTTCAAAGAACAAAAAACAAAATTCTATTCATTTTAGGCAAGCTACAGTGTGCATCCTTAACAAAGCCTGAACCTTTTAAAGTCTATGATTTATCTGACATTCATTAAGATTCAGTACTTTTAACATGTTGGTAAGGTATTCCGACATTACTTGGCATATTTCTGTACCACTCTAAATATTAAAGAAGCTGTATGCAATAAGTAACCAACAAGCTTGCAAAAGCCTGTGCATCATTAATCCGTTTAAGGCTGTGGAATTTCTGTGAGGAAAAAAAAGAAACAATGACTAAGATCTGAGGTCTTAAATGGGACTTTTTTCCTAAGTGGGCCTCTGATCTCAGGAACAAGGGACCTCCACTAATGTAGAAATAATAGTTGACTGACCAGCGAACAATCCCTTTCACTAACCCCGCCATCAAACAATCCTTTGTTTGTTTCACAGAAATTAGGTCATAGTTGCACAACCAACTGCCTCATTTCCATTCAAATATAATTTCATACTCATTTTATTCTGAAAGGTTTAATGGAACGGATCACAGAGTACGCACTGGTCACTTTTTCCCTTTCACACGCAGCTATGTTTTACTGTTCAGCAATTTCATTGTTTTAGACTGCTTAAGTGAAAAAGTGAAATGAGACAGTCTAATGTAAGAGCTGACTGAAAGTATGGAATATACATGTTAAAAAAAAACTTTAATAAATGAGCTTGAAGATATCCTCTGATATCCCCTCCTATCACATTTTTTAGAGCATTGTTTCCGTTTGCTGTATAATATAATAAATAGCATGATTTCTAGGTTTTTAATCTAGTAAAAATAAATATCTTAAAATGCACATTAAAAGAGTGGAGCAGCAGAAGTTAGTCTTTCTTTCTTTTGTTCGTTTCACGCAACCTGGCTGCGGTGACATATGGCTTCTCTAGCGAGCAAACTTGCATAAAATGACTTCAAAGGCAAGAGTTTGCAGACTTTGCAGATTTTAAACCCCATAGGAATATAATTAACAGTTAAGAGGCTACCATTTGACTGCTTGCCAGTTAAGTATTCAACTAAGTTTACATGCACACAACATGCCAGGTAACGGCCCTCACCCTGGTTGCTGTGATATTTTAAAAAAGCTGTTTACAGGCACCCTGAAATATGGCCACTGTTAATATTCCTACATGCATGGTAATCAAGAGTATCAAATAAGCACTGTAGAAGAAAAGGCATTGTCCCGCTAATTATCTCATTTGTTAAACTGGCTAATCACTTTTGCATTATTCTTTGTTGTTTTCTAAAAACCTTTGCAAAATTGCTTATTGTGAACAATTGTCTCCAAGTCGCTCCAAAATTGTGAGCTTTTTTCAGTAGCCATGACAGTGAGCTGAACAATGACCCAAGACTCCTTCCTAAACACTGAACATGTGCAGCCGTAACCTTAAAGGAGGAATATTCCAAGTAAGGTGTTCACTTGCCTCTATATCCGATTTAATGGAGGAATATCCCACTTGTCTTACCTGGGTTTCTCATAACCTGAATACTGTCTTGGCTGTGGTTATCTGAATAAGGTGTTCACGTGACTAATGTCATTATCCAAATGCGTGAATATGTGAGTTAACACCTTGGAATATCAATGTCCAGCTAAACATAGGCATTCTGTATGCTAATGTCGGGTAACAAGTCAATCACTCTTAAATCGTAAATAAAGTTATCTACCTCTAGCAAGATAGTTCAACATCAAAGACTAGCAAAAATAGTTTTGACCCTCACCCCCAGTGATGCTCATAGCTGCCCTAAAAGCAGTGAGGTGGAGGTTGTCTCATTCCATGTCAAGAGCACCAATTTTGATCTGGCTTGAAAAATTCACCTGAAGGTTTCTGGTCATGCTGACTTCTGAAATGGTACTCATTTTTCCCCCCTTTAAGCAGTGGCCTGATAAAGTCAGCAACAAGTGACACTGTAATACTGAAAAGAAATATCAGGTTTAGCATCTCATTTGTCCCAAAATAACCATACAAGAATAGCAGGCACCCCTAATTCACATTTCTGACTTTTCTGGATGAGGGACAAGTGACTATATTCCAGCATCAGAACTACTCTTCCTTTTAGCCTAAGAGAATGCAAAGAAGTTAAAAAATCGTGTACAGCCATTGGGTACTAAATTTGGATCTTGGCAACTGCAATTGCAATCATAACTGACAACCAATTATGTGACCAAAGAACCGCACAGGGCTCCAGCAAGCTTGACGTCTTCCTTCAATTTGCATGGTCTGGGTTTAGTGCTAGGGTAAAATGTGAGAGGGTGCACTTACAGGCATTTGTGGCATTAACTTCAAGTTGAGAGGTTACGAATTTAATTTATTTTTGCAATGAAACCAGAATTAATCTAGCTTGAACCACATAATGCATTCAATATACTGTACCAGTCAGAGTTTCTTCAGGACACGAAGGACACCAACACTATAAAAGTCTTCCTTGCCAAATAAGTACCTCATTATCATCAACCTCAATAATAGCCTTAATTGCAGCTATTCAACTTTCCAGACACAATCAAAACATTTATGATTTTGCTCCAGGAGCAAATAGTTTGCTGTTAATGACCCAAGTAGTGACAAATGTTTTATTCTAAAGATGCCCTCTCCCAGGAGAAGTTGGAAGTATTGGAAAAAAACAGGACACAAGAAGAAGGTACACATTTCAGAATACAATATGTGCATTAGTTGCATATAGTCTGTTTGCGGAGCTCAGCATTTGTTCAAAGTTAATATGAGGCATCCCTTTTAAAAATTGTTCCAAAAGCATATCATCACAAAGTATATGATTTGTAATTTAACAAGCATAATGTTTTGTGGCATATGGATATGGATAAGCGAGTGGGTTTTGTTGTGCTGTGGGTGAAATGTACGTGCTATGAACTTCACAACCAAACTATTTTATCTTAAGGCATCAAGCAACCTTCTTACCCCGCATACCGAGCAAAAAGCCAACCCACTGCACAATGCAAAAAAAAAGAAAGAAAAGAAAAAAAACCTTTCTGCAATATGAAACGAGCTGAAAAGAGCTGAACAGAGAGGGTAAAAGTTTACCAAGAAGAAGAGCCTCTCCGTGAAGATGAGTTATTTTACTGCACTATAGGCAACACCAGGACACTGACACATGTCCAGCTAATTCTGACACGTCATCCCAGGGAGAGGCTGTCAGCCTTAGGCCAACTCCACTCTGTCCACATCAGTGGACGTCCTGGGGCAAAACACTGCCTCTGTCCCTAAAAAATGAGGTGGACGTCTACAGCTCTGGGAACGGTGCTGCGTAGTTTATCTCAGGGTAGGACAACACGGCACGCCAGCAGATGCAGCTAAAATAACCAAACTGAATGCTACTGGAGCAGTAAATTACGGAAACAAACTGCCGTTCCGCAGATGCATCTGCCGGCGATGACCCTTTATCATGATTATGATGATGATGATGATGATGAGGAAGGTACTTCCCTTTAATGTTGTACGGTAATAAACAGGCAGTTTTGAGTGGTTTAAAAAGAAAAGCATCAAACGTGCATGCATCAGAATATTTTCAGCAAAGTGCAATATCAGATCATGCAGGCGGATAAACACCTGGCAGTTTTTCTAATGAATAAAGCATTCAAATTTTAAGGCTTTGAGTGATTCCACCAAAACCGAAAAATGGAAACAGAATTATGCGCATTCTGTAGTTTTTTTTTAATCGTATAATACGGCTCTGTTAAAAAATACTAATAAAAGTACAACAAAAGTCATAAACAACAAAGTGCTTAAATCGATTGTCTGAAAATAATGCGTTGCTCTTAACCAAGCATGCCACTTTCCGCACCTGAAATTGTCAACATTTTCGAAAGTAGTGTAAATATCGAATGCAGGTAACAATATCCCATGATCGCGTCGTGTATCAGTAAAACCGGCACGGATATACACTGTTTAAGACTATTTTGCACGGTTTAAGATGTCATGGAACTGTGGCTAGAACTGCGACGCCTTTCTTACGATTTCCGATGCATATGCCACTATATCGTAAATTTTCACCTCACACTCGTAGCTCGTATTGAAGCAAAAGTTATAAATCACCCCTGCAATCTCCGCGACTCTTTCCCCCGTCAGCCATCTATCGCGACAAAGTTTTAGCTTTCGGAGTCTGGTGCAATGTCAGCTGAACCGAACTAGGAGAAACAGTCTCCGTTTGCATTTTAACAGAAGTAAAACGTCCCATCAAAGACCTACGACACAAATCCTCATTGTTTACCTGCGGAACTGCTGCACAAAAGATGCAAAAATCGACTAGACTCGTGCGTATCTTCACAAAATATGATGCGTTTACCGCAAAACTATTTCCAATTTGCTCCAAGTAAGATAAATGCAGTGAATGTACTTCTTAGCGCTGCTTTTTTACTCCACAAACACAAGGAGAAGAGCACGGCACACTTACTGAAGAGGACTCGCGGTTGCCTGGTTGTCCGGCGCGTAGCTCCACTGTGCGCTCGCCTGGCCAAACCTCTCTCATTCTCCCTATTCTCCACACAGCCACCAGAAGAGTTTAGTGACGTCAACCAACAGTTAAACGCCGCTATTCTCCAGAAATCGCCAGCCAGGCGTACATTTAAAGAGACAGCACATAAATGCACGGTTTAAAGGGGAAGGCGAGTGACTGTGGCGAAGTTCTGCACCTGCAAATCAAACGGCAAAGTAAATCTGCTCATCGCGTCCGCGGAATTCAGCTGCTGAAGAGCTGTTTGCGTTCTCGAGCACACTGCAAAACTCGATTCATTATAAATACGACTTAAAAACATAGCTGTTTCCCGCTGATTTTTTAAAATTATCTTCTTTCCCTTTTATGGGCACTGCCTGTTGGTGGAGTGCGACATACAATGCAAAGGCATTTCGTTGTGGAAATCGCCATCGAAGTTTAAAAAATTAATTAACTACTTCCATCCCAGGCTGAATTGCATATGGGAGTTACATAATTACTCATGAATATGTGGTATTTTTAAAATTACTGATTTCCAGAATCTAAACAAGTACCACTTCCATATTGTGCTTAACACTGAGCTAAATGAGCTCCCCGTCGCTACGCAAATTACAGCAGATGCCTTTTGCTCTATTATATGCCTCCGTAAGCACATGGAATGCAGCTCATCATCGTGCCTGAAATATCATCGTCAGAATCCCTTCAAATCATTGTTCAATCAGCTGTAGCTTTCAAGTTCTTACAGTCGGATGGAAATATTAACCTTTTTGCCTCTCAGAATTCTGACAATTTGAATTTTGCAGCTGCTCAAGCCAATTTGTTGAGTGTCAACATGACCCGAAAGCGGGAACAACTCCGCAAATATTATGAGTTATGATTAATACTAATTCATTCAGATGCATTCAGACAAATTATGTAATAATTTATTGACAAATGGAGCTTTGGAGTTTACAGTTTGTTAAAGCAATAACTAACAAGTACTAATCCTATAATTTTTAACCTATTAGATTTTTTAGCTTTGCCCTGGGAGAAGAGCTGTGGTAGCAGAGGTAGTTGTCAGAAATGATCAATGAAGAAAGTCAAACAGTGCCTACAAAGCCCGATGAGGAAATGGCTGGATCACCAGAAACTTAAACTCCTGATTGCCGCCCTAGCAAATAACAAAGTTTATTCTTGGCCAGCAGCCATAAAACACCGTTACCTTCTCCTGAAGCTAGATGGCCTGCCCAGATGGGAGACCTCCTGGAGAAGCCAGGTCACTGCCAGCAAAAGTGCTGGTGGAACAGTTTTCCCTCTAGACCAAGAAAAAAAAAAAAAACAATGCAGTTGTGGGGACACTGTGGTGGAGGAGACAACACATTTTGAGTATAACACTAAAACTGAGGTTCTGAGTCACTTTAAAGATCCCACTGCACCCTTCATTAGAATTAGAGCATTGAATTTGTGTGTCTTTTTATATTTCAGTCTCACTGTTTCGGTCTCAGTATTACTTTACATAACAGATATAACCTACATAGCAGTTATTGTTACATGCATATTGTGTAATAAATTCTATCTGTGGCATTTTAGTGAGACTAGACACAGCATTAGGTATCACATTCCATTTCTGAGAATCTCAAGCTGTCTTAAGTTTCTCACAAACCACCATGTCAAGTGGTGACTCCATAAAAGCCAGAGATACACAACTAGGCTGTATGATGTTCAAAAGTCATTTTTTTGACCCTTAAGACTTGGAGGAGAGGACAAAACAGAGGGAGTATCAGGACAAGCAAAAATATAGAAAAATATGCCGGTCCTGGGCTCACACATGACGTCTTCCTTCTGGGGAGTGGCTCAGGGGTCAGCCTCTTGAATTCACCGACAGGCAGCAAGAAATCTCTTGACTGGTTACCAATCAGCTTCAGCCATATCTGCCTGTAGATGACACTCTCCAGGGTCCTGAATGCCCCAAAGGCTTTGCAAATTGGCAGCACCACTCCTTCTGAATATCACAGATAGCTGTCTGTCAGAACGATTGCTGTTGCAAGCCACTCCGTTGTGAACATAAAATGGCATGTTCTAGAACTTAATTTTCTGCTCAGTGTGTGTATAATTGTGAGAGCTTGTATCTTCTCTTGTTTATATGGGATTTATTTTAATGTTAGCTACAGCGGCTTTTCAAACATTTAACTTTTCTGTCCCATGCAGTCCGATGATTATTTTTAAAAGCAAATGTAGAGTGTAATCCATAAAATTGTAAAATGTAAGACAAATGTGGAGTGCGTGTTATTACAGCACTTAACTTGCTCTAAAAGTAGATAAAAAATTCAACAGTTTTACTGTACATGTGCAGCTGCAAATTTAATACAATACTGAGCAATCATATTTTCTCTTTTCTTCTAGCTAGTTACCAAAGCAGTGATCCATTTATCAAATGAAGTTGTTAAAGTTGCACAATCTGCTTGTTTGCTTAGAAGCAAACAAATTAACAAGTAAATAGTCTTCTCACGGACTGTCCAATTTTTTTAATGATTTTGTCATGATTCAATGGAGAAATCAAATACCCCTGTCTGACTGGGATCAATTTTCATTATCTTAGTCCAAGTCACAACTGCTACAGTTGGTGTGCGTAAAATTGGTATTTGCAGAGGTACTGTTCCGTTGCAGAGGTAAAAAAAAAAATGGTAGCAGCTGTCATGCTTTCAGGATTCCTCCACATGTCTTGTTGGGCTGTGTGTTAATGGTAGTGACAAGGGCTAGGCCACCCTTTCAGGCCTGGATATGAGCTTTAGGGCAGGGAATTCTGCTCATGTCAAAGGAGGGGATACTCCAACAGAAAAGAACAGGGGGAAAAGATAGCAGGGTGTACCTGCATGATACCAGACCTCTCGATGGGGGGTGAATATGAGAAAAAAGTAAGCTGTCGGATGTGAAAAAAAGGAGCAGAATATGCATTGTGTGTGAAGTGAGAAGGAGCACAGCCCTCTCTGGTGAGTTTAACCGTGTCTTGTCAAACATTGATCTAATTAAATCTTAAAGGCAATGTGTTTGCACAACCTGATAGGCTAATTGATAGTCACTCCTTCTGGTTTTTTTTTTCTGTGATCTTCAATGCCTTCCTGCTTTTTGGCAAACATTTGATATTGCGTACTGTAAGGCAAACCACAATGTATTAAAAGACTAGAACTGAAACTGATGACGTGGCACACTTTTATGAAGAAAAATTAAAGAATGCACGGAAGGTCATTAATAATTATCTATATAAAATACATAATTTCTATGTATGGCAATTTACCATTGTCCAGCTATTACCAATTTAATGTGTTTTTCATCATTCACAACCTGACACAAAAATCTCCCAGCTACTAATTTTTTTAATGTCTTCATAATTCATTCATAAAATAGTTTCCAAATTTTCCAGAGCAAGGCACCCCTTCCATGTTACAACCATATTGCATTTTTGTCTCGTATTTTGTATTTTTCACGAGATTTTGAGTTTTTAGCTGGGAGGCTTTAAAATGTATTTCTGAAACGTATTTCTCTGCAACACCGGCTGTGGAAGACAGGAGCAGACAGGATGAGACAGAAGACAGAATTTCGCAAGTTCAATATTATCTGGACCAAAACTGGGGCAGTGAAGGCACTGTTTCATTGTGGGGGTGAAAATGCCCTCTGCAGAATATCCATTCTTCCTGCACTGTCCGTGTGCTCATTGTGCTTCACTTATTATACCATGCTTGAGAGAAACTTGGCTCAGAAAATTGCACCAAGTCCCAGAAGAGAGGCTGTTTTGAAGATGTTCGGACAGTTGGCTCAACTATTTTTTTGTTTGTTTGCTTGTTCATTGACTACTTCTTGGTACCATCTTGGATTGATGCTTTCCCAGAGCATGGCAATCATTTCACAGGAGGTGGAAAATGTTTTGAGGCTTTTTATGGCCGGTCATACACTAAACAAAAACCCTGCAGTGTTTCAATTTATATTCACAGTGAAACTTTTAAACCCAAAACTGAGGCAAACGGAAATGGGCCTCCTGTTGAATAATGCTCTCTCAAAAAATGTGTTGGATGAGTGCTGATTGTTCTACTTCAAGTTCTGTTTAAGAAATAACGGGTATAATTCTCCGAATTTCCACAAACATTGGCAAGTCCCATTCCAGTACATGACAGGGTACTGATCCAATATTTATCATCATTACAGCCCTGTCTATCACATGAGGAGTCAAAGGGGAACAGACATTACACAGCACAGACAGCACAATGCCAGATATGCTCAGGATATGTTCCCGAAGGGCTCATTTCACCGGGGAATGGCCACATTTACAACTGAAGAATTTCCAAAAAACAAAACACTGTAATGTTGGTGTAGAGAGTGGGGATGTTTAAAGTATTGAGCAGGGTCAAGCCACTGGGTCTATAATCTTATCTGAATTTGTATAAGGAGCATGCTTGCTATATACAGTATGCATATGGTATTTTGCTTTTTAACTGTTCAAGTCACACCTACTGTGCAAATTCTTCAGACCCTGGAAAAATCCTTGAAACTTTTCAAGCCAAGCTGAGAAGTTTAACTTTTGTGGACCAGCCTACACTCACCCAGATCAATTCGCTGCAAAAATGCCTCAAGCTCAGGTGCAGCTGAGGCTGGTCATTTTAAAGGCCAGTCATGCTCAGTGAAGAGTCAGGGAACAGTGCTGCCTTTCGGCTAACCAGTGGCAACCGGGTTAGCATCAGGTTACCATGGTATCTGGTTACCATCAGGTTACCACCACATAATGTGAAAATGGTGGCGGCCAAGCAGCGAGTCACTGATTTAAAATGAGAACATAAATAATAGATGTGTAAAAAATGTGTGTAACTACAAGGTATGGTGCCCAGGGAAAGAAAGCTCAGAGGACCTGATTGTTAGTCTGATAGATATGTTCTTGATTTGGCAAATGCATGGCAAAAGTAATATTTGAAAATGTCTGTGTGGAAATGGTGATTGACCACACTTTGGTCCAGGCTTTGGAAGCATGGCAATGATTTGTGTCAGGACATTTTCACTTGGCAGTTGTCCTTCATCTGAAGTGTTAAATCTCTTCATTAAGAACACCTCACAGAGTGACAGTTTTCTACAAGCGTCTACTTACGTAACTGAACAGATAAAAATCATATCCACAATGTTTAATCAGTTCTATATTGTTTCCAGCCACTACTTGGACAGTTTTTAGCCGTCAGTCTTCAGGAAGATTAGCTGATTGTTCATGTTAGCGGCATACTGACCACTGTAAGACAGCAATCAGAATAAAGTAACACTCATCTGTCAGTGATTAAGAAGCTTGTGTTCCATTGAGCTAAAATAATATCACGTTTTCAGCCATATTGAGACTGGAACATAAATGCATATGTTTTTGCATTTTGATTTTGACATTATTTTCTGTTAGAAAAAAAAAAACAATGTTCCAGACTTATATTCATGCGTCATGTTCTCAGATTATTTCCCTATGACTCAAATGGTCATAAGAGACTTGAATGAGGACATCGTTCCGATTTTCAGTAAAAGGTAATTAAGATCAATTTTGATCTCCTCAGAAAGCACATGACATGTGCACTGTACCAGACATAACGAAGCAGCAAGGAAATCACGGCTCGTTTGTGCATGAAGATGGGCTTTCATTATTCATAGCAGACAATGAAAAGATGAAAACTATTGTTAAAAGGGAAAGACATTCTGAGAGAGGAAAGGAAATACATATTAATTGGCAGAATAACATGAAGAGAAGTAGAATTGTGTTGACATGGTTCATAACAGCTTTATACTTTTCATAACATATTTATGGGAAAATTATCCATTTAACATCATTTAGTGTTCACCATCTAAGCAGAAGCTGATTTGGTGGGAACATCATTAACATTCTCCGATACCTAAGGATGTTTAATTGGGCATGGCCAACTCTGACAATTTTGTCTACTTTCCACATATAATTTATCTTTTCACAGCAGATTGAATCCATTATCATGTGTCATTTATATTAAGCAGCTGCTATGGAGCCTAAAGTAAGTTCTCACTTTTTACAAGACGAGCATTATTAGGCAAGATTCTTGGGAAGGGTGCTGAATACCAAATGCTTGTTTCTGTTGAGATAGAGCTGTTACGTCAAATTAGAACGTCAGCCATAGGAACTTACACCCTTCCTTACACAAAACTTACAGTGACGCTTCTTTCCTTGCTTCAACAGGAGAAAAGAAGAGAGTCCTTCCTGTGATTTTGATACACACATTAAACTTTAAAATTTGGTTTGTGTGTATAAACATGTTGAAATACCCAGCAATCCGTATAATATATCTGAATGAGCCCCAGGGAAATTTGTTGAATTTTGTTCTTTGTAAACAAATACAAAAAATCACATGTGCCGGAGAAATTTAATGTAATTAAACCTATATTGTGATGTGACCTATATTGTGTTAGCATTTTATGTCCAAGAATGATAATCACCTGATATTATGTGAGATAACCAGAAAGTGTGTCGAATGTAAATATGTCACCTTTTGCAAAGTCTGGTGGACAGGTAAGTAAAGTACTGCAACAGCTGTGGACAGGTAAGTAAAGTACTGCAACAGCTGTGGACAGGTAAGTAAAGTACTGCAACAGTAAAGTAGAGAAGGTGCACTTGATCCTATTTGCTAGAGCTGTCTTGTTGGAAACTGGTTCTCAACTGGTTTGAGAGGGGCACTGAATATCAATCATAGTGAGGGGAACATAGAACAAGGAATTCTAGAGCATGGGATTTTATATTAAACTAATTCCTCAGAGGGAAGTATTTTTCTAGGTGGCGGCGTTTGTGTGGGCCTTTCCTACGCTCTCTCAACATGGGACATCTGTGGAGCATCACAAAAAGCTCTCCAAATTATTACAAGGAGGACACTGATCCTTCACATGGTACTTAATTAGTTAGCCGGTGAAGATTTGAGGACTGACACAACAGTCCAACGTACCGGTACTTTATCCAATGACTGTTTCATAACTAAATTAAGACGTACCAATAAATGTGTTTTCCTCTCCGTCACCACTCAGTTAACCATCCTGTTCTTCCTTTCCTTAGCGTACGGTTAACGTGCATAATGAAAGCAAGGAACTGGTTTCCACGAGAACACCCTGTGCCGATGCCAGCATGCTGCATCTCCCACCTCTGTGTCTGATCTTCATGGGAGTCTTCAAAGCATGTCCAAGGAGCCGTCCTCCACCGTTTAAACCATTTACTTTCACTGAAATATTGATATTTCTTAAAGTCTTGGTGGAAACTGACTGTAATCCCTCTAGCTTTGCGCCAGTCTGCCTCCATCACCCAGAGCTGGTTACATCTCCTCTGCATTATAGCGCCAGGTTAGCATGATTTTAAATGAATGTAAATTCAAATTCCATGGAGTAAGATGTAGCTTTGTTTATACCGACAACTTACATAACCATTAAGAATCTGTTTTTATGCGATTAAGTGATCAAGAATGGCTTTTAAAGAATGAACAAGAAGTCAAAACATATATATATATATATATATATATATATATATATATATATATATATATATATATATATATATTATGCACAACATAAAACGTGCATACTAGTGTGTGATGTTAATTATTAAACCACAAGAAGAGCCTTTCAGTGCAGCTGCAATTTCATTGCAGAAATCACGTATTACATTATAGATTTTACAGGATCTGACTGTAACTTAAGTTAGTATATTTTGTGTCGTTGTTCGTCGTTCTGTTTTCTGGAAATCTCTAAGTGAGGAAGTGAGCCTCAACACTGTGGCATCAGGAAAATAAAAAGGAATTCAGCTCCTGAGAAAGGCTCCAGTATCTAAAATCTATATCTTTGTCAATAAAACACGCTGATAAACATCCAAGACTCAGGAAGCTATCTGCCACGGAGGCTGTCTTTCCGTTTCAGACATTTTACACAAAACCTTTTAAATTTAATTGACTCTCTCTTACAAAGAAGCCATCACTCCCTTATCAAAGGGCCTCAGGCCAAGAAATCCTTTCCTATTTTCGGAAATCACTGGAAACCATGTATTTTCTATGGCACAATGTCACAATCTCTGGAGCAGAGCAGCACTTTCTGGGTAAATACCCTAAAACATTGAACTCTTTTTGAAGTTTTCTGCTTTTTTTCATTACTTCTTACTTTACTCATTCACCACACAGACAGGAAAGGTTATGTGTATAAAGCCAATATGTCAGTGTTCAGTGTACTGTTTTTTCCTGATCAGATAGGAATTTAACACAATTACCTGAGTTTAATCAATACTGAGATAAGGAAGCCGCAAGGCACACAGGCAATGGGTACATACTCTGGTGTCAGGTACACATAAGGCATGAGCTAAACCCGCTTTCAGAGAAAAAGGAAACAACCTTGAAAAACTGAGACACTGACATTGAAAATAATGCCACTTAAAAAGGCAAAAAAGGCCATTGGGGAAAAAAAAACTTTTCTCATCCACTCATTTTTATTAGACTTACAAATCCATTTGTGAGTACATACACACATGCGTTACTCAGGGATATCACATCATACATATAGGTGACTGATGAAGATATGATGATATGAAGATACATATTTGTGTAAGTATATTTTGACAGCACTGTGGTATGAAAACAAGACTAGAACTGAGTGATGGTATGTATCAATAAATACCTACATTATGCTGGCCCAGCTACACTTTGAGAGTGTGTAGAAAATTACTCAGTGCAATTTTATCCCCCTATCAGGGCTGTTCTCCTCAGTTTCCTCAATTCCATTGTGCTTTGTGACTTTATTTCCTTCCAGAAATCCCAATATCAAGTAAGTGGTCTCCTGATAGCCTCCGTGTTGCATTTCATAATTGCCTAAACTCAGCCAACTACTACATTATTGGCCTGATAATAATGTGAATTTTTTTTTCCTGCAAAAATACAGCATATTTGTTAAGGATTCATCTCGCTCGCATTTGCATCTATATCTCGCCTGGTATTTGCGGAGTAAGCAAAATTGCTACGCTAAATGCAAAATCTAGGTTGTAAAAGGTGGCAGCGCTGCTCAGAGTGATGGCAGTGGATAGGAGGAGCATTCAGCAGATTTTTTTTTTTATATTTAAATAGCATATTGCTGAATGAGCCTTGATGCGGCTGCAGTGTGTCACCTTCACACGCTCGCGCAGGGACGCGCCGAAGCGAGCCGTTTGAAAGACGCTGCCTCCGACACACTCCGTGACGTTTACTGTGCTGGTTCTTGCAGGGTCGTGATGCATGAGCGATACCTCGCTGAGAGTTCTACGCACACCATTACAGAGTCATCTTCACTATGCTCCTACTGGTGCTTTACTGCTCATGCGAAAATAACTACTGTCGTGCAGTTATGTAACAAGTTACGTAAAACTAAGTACTCCGACATTGGCAAAATCATCATGTCTTCATCAGACACCTAGTGTCTAAACAGTATCTAAACTTCAGGTGTGCAGTTTGTGAATTTCAGTTTGTGAGAGCTGCCTCTCCTTTGATGCACTGAGGCACATGCATTGTGTAAACCCTCTCTGGCTGTGGGTGAGTGCCTCAGTCTCTGGCACTGCCAGAACTTTTCCTCCCCATGGACTGAAGACAAAGTTTTACTGAAATATTATTTCTAAAATTTCTTCTTTGGGTGGTTGTCTTATGAACCAGGAATGCATTATGTTTGTGCCAATGTGTGATATATTCACTTCCACCCACAGATCAGTCTTCCTGAAGTGTATTATTTCAGATGCCTCACTGTTTACACTGTGGCTCTGAGTGTAGCTGGAATATTCATGGAAATGTATTTCCATCAGTAACTAATATTAAAACTTGTTCATTATCCATTCAATCCGTATGTTTATTTTGAAAGCAGGCCCCAAATAAATATTGCATGGCACAGACACGAGTTGAAAGAGATTGTAAATTTTATTATTATTTTGGAAAGGGGCAGGAGTTTTGTCTGTATTTTCATATTGCATATGTTTCAACAAAGCAGACTTTCAAGTGCTTCCTATTTGCCACAGCAAGCCTTTAATAAAACATACAGACTATCTCTGAAGTCTATAGTGGATGCAGAGGAGAAGCTGCTTTCTATTTCCAAAATGCAAATGAAAAATCTGTTTAGAGGAGGGAAGCCTTAGACATCGGCGTTTTCACTCTTCAATGTCGCATCTGCTGTCAAAGTGAATTTAGGAAAACAACAAAAAACAGAAAATGAAATCATAGACTATGAATCCTTATGATGGATCTATGAATCCATCTGCTGATCTCTATTTGGCTAGTTGATCACCTGCATCACACCTGTTTTGGGGACCCTCCAGGGATTGTGACACCAGAAGCCATTTAAAACCCCCACCCTGTACTCCCCCTCCCTGCTGACAATGCTCCACATCATCCTAATAAGCCTCCTCATGCAGGCCTCGCACAGCCATCCCCGTCCAGAACCAGCAAAACGCCAGTAAATAAAGCAACAAATTCAGTGCGGAAATCTGCAAATGAGCAACACATTTAATTTAGCAGAACAGGCCTTTCTTCGCACTGACATCCATCACCAATATTAGCCTTGCAGAAGAGAATAAAACATCTTAATGATAATTGCAATAATAAAAACTCATCTGACGGATAGCATGCGCTGTGGGCGTATTTGAGGCTAAACGCCTCACATTGAAACACCCTTGTGTTGCTGGACATGTCTGCGAACTGGCAGAGAGGTAATGATGTAAGCAGCAGCAGGAGAGAGCGGACCTGGCGGGAAACAGACCTGAGATGAACCCTGTGCTTTCTGTCTCTGTCACAGAGGGCTTACATGTTCATCAGAGCTGATGACATCCGGCCAGCGCACACTGAGGCTCCACAATGAGCCGAGACTGAAAATCTCATCACAAAGGGCATTTTCATCTGACTGTTTGCTTGGCAGATGTCCTTCTCTAAGGTGACTTACATCACTCACGTATACACCTAGGTAATTTACTGAGGCAGGTTAGAGTGAATGTCTACACAGGTCATGGGTAAAACAGCAGCTTCCTTTTAACATCCAACCTTTGGGCTGCAAGCGAATTCTATTCTGCGCACAGTAGCTCTGAAATTCAATCTGATCCTTCAGGTTGTTGAACAAGCGCAAAGCAAGATGATGTTTAAAAATAAAATGGAGCGATACTGTCTGAAACTGTTTAATTGAAATGTATTTGTGAACATTTAGAAAATCATCTAATCATTTTGAAGCTTCTTGGAAATAGTCACTGAATGGACATGTTTTTATTTCGCTTCCAACAGCTCTGCAGCTATTCAAAGTGTGTCACATCACCAACAGCCCAATGTGCAACCTGCAGGTTACTGTGTAAAATTGTACTGTATTATTTTGTGCAATTATACAGAAGAATGCCACGTCCGCAGTGAAAAAAGGACACAGCTTGACTTGTTTAGTGGATCAGAGCAAAGTTCCAGCTGTACTTCAACTGATTTGACAAGGGCTTTTGATCTTCTATTTGATTGTATTATTTTGTTGGATAAATTAAGAAAAAAATCTAACAGTTTAACTGGGTCCACACACATATCTTGGCAGTGGAAATAAATGTCATAGAACAGAGTAAGTCAAAGCTCTTGAAACTCACATCGAGTGATCCTGCTCTGGGAGCGTTAGCCTGGTCTGACACTGTTGCTTGTTTAAATTGAATGTATACACTTATGTTCTATTATCCTGGAGGTCGATATGCATAAGGGTTTCTGCTAAATGCATGTAATGTAATGTAATGTAATAAATATTTCATATCCAGAACAACGAAGACTTTAGCAAGCATAACTACTGATACCTATTCTGGGGTATGTTATGTAACAAATTTTCACTCCACTGGTTACCCTAAATTGTTGGGATGACACTGGCCATTCAGGTTGCTTGGCCCAGCAGAGGATAGAGTTACTGCTTTTGGATGTGTTACATACCAAAATAACAGAGTGCTTCACCTCTCCAAATACACTGAACTAAATATAATAAACTACAACAGCAACAGCTTTACGGTTACAGCTACATCAAACTAGGTAACGCTTATTCTGTTATTCCAGTATAACAGTGTTTATTCTCTTAGAATAACTGAAAATTGTATCTATTTTCAGTTCCAGGGGCATTTACAGAAAGATTTTTTGATAAGACACCAGTTAAAAAAATAATAAAAGAATAAAATTGCTCTGAATGCCATTTTGTCTTAAATTGGATATTTGTGTTAAGTAAGTGTTCAATGTTATAACCAGCACAAACTATAGTAAAGGCTGGTGAATAAAGTAAAATGAAGCTCCTAAATTAGATATATTTGATTGTGATTGTAAGATGACAGGATGGCAGATCCATGCACCATCACACAGATGTTATCCAGTGTCCCTTGCTAGCCAGCTCCGGTTTGTTTATATAACTTAGAAGCAGACTCTTCCTCCCCTGAAACAGATGCAAGCAAACAAATGAGTTATATTTCAAGTGCTAGGAGGCTGTGATGATATTGTGTTGGTAGGTACATACTGCACTCAGAGATAAGCAGTGTTGATTTTACAGAGAGAACCAACAAATTGCATAGTATTTTATTGTTCAAGTCCCCAGTTGCCTAGTGAAAACAGAAACTATTCAGAGCCTGAAATTGCCTCTCAAGGATTGGCAGTGTAGATACCTTCAAAATGGAAAGAATAGCCAGCTGGATAAGGCTTACTAGCTTATAAAGAGAACTATTAGAGTACCTTTACAATACTGTAACAATATATAGTGGCTTTATTGTTGTCTTTATGCGCCTGTGCTAATCATACAAACTACAAAGTGGGTTAACTGCAGATTACAGCGTATTGCATATTACAATACTGACGATTCAATTAAAATAGTGCGGAGGAAACCTGGGGATAGATTGCTTCACTTCATTATGCTGATATATAATGGATCCTTCCATAGGGGAACATTGAAGTGAGCAGTCTGCTTTTGGCTGTGAGCAAATGATAGCAAAGATGTTACACTGCAGTCTTCCAGCTGCAGAAAAAAATGACTGCACTGAATAAATGCAGGAAACATTTGCAATTTTATCGACATAATTGGTTATATAAAAAAGAAAAAAAATAGGTCATATATCTTTCTAACTGCACAATGTGACAATGAAGTGACAGCTTGGCAAAATACTGGAAAGCAGCCCTTGTTTTTGTTCAGAAACCCGCCCTGAGCGATATTCTAATTCTGGGTGCCAGACTTCATTCTGGTGGAGATGTGAGTACAGTGGTGTGTGTCACATTTGAATATTTCCAGCGAGGATTAACTGACGTTCGTTTGCAAACTGGCAAAAAAAAAAAATGGCCCCATAACACTGAAGAAACCAGCGCTGCTGAGTGTCGTAAAAATATAAGGAGTGTAATCATTGCTGGCATCAATCCATCAGCCGGCACAATGGCCCGCATAAATCCCTCTCCCTCTCTGTATCACGCTCCGAGATATAAATACCTTTCATATGATCAAGACATTACCAAGGTTTTCCTACTGTGCTCGAGGGACAGCTGGTTTCTGCTAGCGCTCGCGGCGCTGCTAAGTGGGGGTCAGTGAGGCCGATTCTGAGGTGTAGCTGCCTCAGCCGTAATTTCCCAGTCTTACTTATGGGAGCAGCAGGACCAATTTGCTGCTTTACAAGACTCTTCAGATAAGCCTAACATCCCCGCATCGCGTGGTAAAAGGGAGTGGTTAATATCCTTGGGGGAAAAGGGGGACCGAAACACTCCACCTTTAGCGGCTGCTCTATGGGAACTGGTTTGTAATGCGTGTGACTGAAGGCGCCGGCCTGCATGGAAATGAATGGGAGGCTTCCCTGCCCTGCTCGCTTACACAGCACCTCCGAGATGCAGAGCGCCTCGGCACCGCGGGTTAATTTGCGCTAGACGTGGACAAATACCAGGGCTTTCAAAAAATTAAATGAGACAATTCCTCATGGTCCGGCAATAAGCCTCGCCATCCTTCAGACTGTGCACTCGCCATCTGAACCGTAATAAGCAGAGGGGGGATGTTTCCGAGGAGAATCAATGTACTGATTAAAATACAGCAATAAGGCGTGAGAGGCCATGGTATGTGGCAAATATAGTCACAGCTAAAGGGTGTTGTTTGGCACGACACACAGCAGAGCGTTGTGTGTACAGCTGTGACATTATTCATGAAATACCATGGCTTCTCATTGCTGTGTTACTCTATTAACCTGTATTCAAAACAACATTAAGGACAAATTACCATTTTAAAGAAGTTATTTTAACGAATACATTTATTTGATGTCATCCTCGCGTCAAACCATATAGTCCCTGAGCAGAACGAGCAAGCAAAGTCAATGAGCCGATTTATTGGGACAAAGGACGCACGCAATGTCACTTGCTTTCCAGGTGGTGTAAACAGCTAGCCACTCTCTGCGCCTGCCTTTATCATTACAACATACCTAATTAGCTTTTGTTGTTTTGTCAGTGTTCACCTTCCAGTTCCACTAAATGCTAGAATCAGTTGGGAGTGTGCATTTCTGTATGTTTTGCTTATGTGAGCCTTTATATTTACATGAGAAGGTTAATGGTTTGCGACTGATGTAGTAGCATTCTTGGCTTCCGTTGTCTAGTCGGGTTGCACAAGTTAACTTAGGGTAGAGCTTGAATAGCGTTATGCTCCCACTCAACGGTCTGGGAGTGTTGTTAGCCTGGTCTGACACTGTTGCTCATTCAATTTGAATGGATACACTTCTGTTCTATTGTGCTGGAACTTGCTGTGGATAAGAGCATCTGCTAAATGAATGTAGTGTAATGTAATATAATGGTTAAGCCTTGGTTTACCCTGATTATATACACGGCTGTAACTCTGAATTGACCAAGTACAGAGGAGGATTGAAACTATCCGTTTTATAATAGTAGTGGCAGCACTACTGTCATAAAAGATGATAGAATTTTAGCACTTTGTAAGAGATGACACTATGAAGCTATGATTCCGCAGCATTGACTCAATATGATTGTTCTCATCTCACTGTTGAGTACATATAATTCTGGACTTGAAAATACAATAGAAAAAAATAACAACAACATGAGTTCCTGCCCTGTGCTATTTTGTAACCATGGTGAGTTTTTTGGGTGGGTTTTTGAGTCTTACATTCTAGTGAATTGCTTATGACTCATACATTTTAAAACATATCAAGTTAAATGCAATACATTCATTCACTTATGTTTGATTTAGAATATCGTTTGAGGTAATGACATGATATTTTGAGTTCTCTGAGTTCTGAAGATACCGCTTTGATGTCTGTTGTGAGCCGATTTAATCTGCAACATTTAGAACTGAACGACTGGTACCATTTTAATTGTGATGGTTTTACCTTTAATCTGACAGATTTTTTATGATATGTTTGAAATGAGAGAGTGAGCAGAGCTCCTTTGCATAATGCCTCTAATTCCTTTCAAGCTTGTGGCATGTTAGGAGCGAAGCCATTGCATTCAGGAGACTTGCACCATTTCCAGCAGCTTGGTCTACTACTTTAGGTGCCGGGCTCTTACCCAGAAAATTGCAAATTCTAATCCGTGAGCAGGGCTCTACTGTTGCACCCTTGAGCTTGGTGCCACACCTCAATTGCTTCAATAAATATCAAGTGGTTTAAATGAAGAAAAAAAATCAAATAAAACGCATGCCATGAAAGTCAACCTGGATAACAGCATTGGCTAAGCAAATGGGCCCAGTGTAAAATGTGAGGAATTTAAGTTGACCTGAATAACAGCATATTCTAAGCCCTGAGGGCCTAATGACAAGATGCAGCAGGCCAGAGGAACGCTTCCACCCCAGCTACACAGACATATAATGTGTGTGTGTGTGTGCGCGCGTGTGTGTTGATGTGTGTTTTACGCATACAGACTACTAATATCCATCAGTATTCATAAGTATCTACTCAACATTTTAAAAGGAAATCATACACGCAGGAAAGAGACAAACACCACATTTCGGTTAAGCTGCGGTTGTTTATACCTGGCACTCACAGCAGTGAGTCAGAGGGAAAAAATCTGAGCACTTATTGTTTACTCACAGATCAAACACTAAATACTCTCCTCATATTAGAGCCTATATTTAGCAAATCAAACTAAATCAGCACTGTAGCTGTCTAGATCATTAACAGTTAAAAGTGGCAGTGTCCTGGATTTTATTGCACCATTAGTTTGTTTAGCAGAAATAACCAGGCTATTACCACCCACTGTTAAACCTCTCCACAATGTTTTGACATTTGCACTGATAGGTTTGTGACATTTTCGCATGCAAAGTTTCAACAATGTGATATTATAATCTAACCAAATGTCATTGCTAAAATATGTGCTAGTAATAAAAATACCAAAACACAAAATCCTGGTCTGAAATCTCACTGAGGCCATTCCATTTAAGTGTGTCGCCATTTTTGTACTTTCATCATCCATCACGCTACGCTAGCATTTCATCCCCTTGGCTGTCAGACTGTTGGAACTGCAGCTTTAAGAAGCATTACGGATATATTACATATTATTGGAATACTAAAAAGAAAATACTCAATGATATTATGTGTTTTGATTACGCAGTTCCTAGCTATTAACTGACTAGCCAGCTATCTAGCATCAGTAAAAACCATTTTTACTTGGTGTTTAGGTTTATCTACTGTAGTCACGGAGCTTAGTAAATCCACTGTTAAGTAAATATTTTACTGTTTCTTAATTAAATTTACTACATCACTATGAGTGTTATGGGCAGGAGCAACAAAAGAATAAATGCAAATATTAATACCTTAATACATGTTTTTGCTGCCAAAGGCCAGATGATTGAGGTTTAGTGAGAAGATGAGGTTGGGAAAGGAGGATTTGAGGACCGCTCGGCAAACAACACTGTTCCAATGCGTTCAATGTAAAACTATATGAAATGCAAGTCGCCTTATAGAAGAGTGTCTTTGCTGAGCAGATGAATAATGTAACGTGGCATGTACTGTTCCAAATGTTTCTGCAGAACACTGAGATAGAAAGTCAGCATGAATTCACTCTCAGACTCTGAAAATCACGGGTGTGGTTTGAGGGCAGGAAGGCTTACAGTAGGTCACTGAAGATTCTTATATGCCACCGCATGAAGCCGGAATTTGCTTAACCTTTGTATGAAGGGCTGTAATTACAGCTGGGGATTTAGGTACAAGCTGGTTGCTTATAACGCAGCCGTCTCTTCTCCTTATACTAATGAGAGTATCTCTGCTCTAACCCCCTGTTTCTGTCCCTACGGTGAATTACAGACAGGCTGAGTGCATCTGTCCCTCAGCAGCTGTGTTAGATGCCACCAATCTCCGCAGTGATGGGTACACACACCGCTGAGGAGAGAAGTAATGTCTCCACGGGCAGTGGGACCGGCTACACTGCACCGGCAATGAGGCAATGATAAATGACATGTGGTGGACCACCTCTGGGTGAAGAGAGTGCTAACCCTGGGCATTTATTTTCTGCATGTTTCTGCGGGTATGTAATCTTTCATAAAATTAAATGAGACAATTCCTCATGGCTCTGTAATAACACTCTCCATCCTTCAAACTGTGCACTCATCTTCTGAAAGGTAGTAAGCAGAATAGAATATTAATAATGTATGTGTATGGATAAAAATAGTCATGAGTACTTCCATAGATGAAGAACATAGAACATATTGTTGATGGGACTCAGTCAGTTATGTTCCATACATGACAAGCCAAGTCTCTATGGCATTTTCAATTGTTTTTGGCAAAGGAATATCTATTTGATACAGATTTCTAGCTGATTTATGATAGACTCTGTTTCCTAGACTTCACTTTAATGGGTTTACTTTATGGACTGAGGTTTTTGTGGCAGAGATGTCAGTTTGCTGTCTTCAGTAAATACAGTGCAGCACACAACACAGTCCTTGTGATCTTAACAAAAGATTTCTGATGCGAGTGATAAAAGAAAAACGGCTTAGATCAACACTGAATCCTGAAGCCAAACCGTTTTCTGCTGTCTGAATCAGTTGTAAAGCTACTATTTCTGCCAAAATATCTCTGGTTCTTCAAGTGAGCTCGGCCACTTCAGTACCTCTCCACTGGGAGAATCAGCACTCATCCTGGCAAACAGTTATGTCAGGGGTACGAGGGAGTGAAGCACTTTGGAATCACAACAATTCTATGTTCTACAAACACTGCCAACCCATTTAAACAGGAAAAGTGATCAAAACAATCGAATATATGAAGCCCCTTTATGTAGTAAACAGTTTTAATTGGAATCCATTTTGATAAATGCACTTCAATAGTCTATATGCTTCTCTGATGTTGTGAATTGGTTCATGTCAAATTGATTTTTCTATTTCACTTTTTTAATTTCATTTTTCATGTTTAATGTGAGTGTGCTTGGTCTATTGATTGTTAATTATTTTACTTTTTTTACAATTATTTATACTCTGAAAGCACATGTCCGCCCAACAGCTGTAGATAAGTTCTCATTTGGTCTCTCTATTTTTTCATAATAGGGTGTTAGTACATCACTTATAATTACATTATAATTTTAGCAGATTACAAAGACTGAGCTAAGTTTCTTTTACACTGCTATGTTTCTGTTTACATCCATTGGAGGACATCAGTAATGCATACAGAATGCAAATAGAATGCATATATTTTCTGATTTTAAATGTGTAGCACCCCCTACTGCTGCTGACAGTACCTTCCTACACATGACTTCAGAGCTGTGTATTTAAAACTGTATTGTTAATATTAAGCATGATCAACACATGGTTTGTGCATCACTCAATATGGATCAATTTCTAAATAGTCTGTATGAAAAATTTAAAGGAGGTGTGGGTGGGTATGTCAGCAGGGTTCCTTCAGAGATCTGCTGAGGCTCCCTCCAATGAATTGTCAGATTGCTGCCCAGTGACATCAGAGGGGATGGGTCCATCCTCCAATCAGCGCTCACCCTGCATTGGTAGACTTTGGGACTTGCAGTGTGAAAAACAGCCATTGGCTGCATCCTAGTGTATGAGAGGACTGCACTCGCTTCATGCCAATGCTCCTACACTAACATGGAGGATAGGCTAAAAGACAAGCTTGTGCCAAATTGGGTGAAAAAGGGAGAAAACATGATTTCTTTTTATTGTGGTCTTCACATTTTAAAGTAATATGGAGGAGCCATTTTACAGAAAGCAATTCCTTTGTGGAGCAGAGCATATGGTGTGGTTTACATTCTGCGGTAATACACATATTGTGTATGCATTCTCACGGGTGGCAGAGTGCTTGAATTTTCTTTCATTTCCATTCTCCCTCAGCACAGAACTTTGCTTTAGACTTCATAAATATAAAAGAATGTCGGTGCACTTGCAGATATGATGTTTGTATTACTGTATGCCAGAATAAATCCTGCTGTCTGCTGTAAAAATAGGAAATCCATACTCAGTAAAATAGAACCTCACTCTGATGTACTCAAAATTCTTCACATTTGCATAAAAATCTGTCATTGTTCCTCTCCCTGAATTTATTCCATGAATCTACATTTTTTATGAAGACATCTTAATAACATTCTCACATAACTGAATGTCTAATGAAGAAAATGTAGTTACATTTGAATATATTTTGCATGTCTACATGAGAATTGCAAGCTAAAGAGAACTCATCTATCACCATACAAGACCTGAAGGACTGAAACAGAGCTGTTGAAAGAGAACCTTTTGAACGGCATGGGAATGATCTCCAATCTGATGTATATTAATGCATTCTATATTTTAATTTATATATTAATTTGGTTATATAAGTCATGTTCATGAAGCCTCAATATACATCACTGGAAATCATAACAGCATGTCCTAATCAATGGTGCAATTACTTATTTCCAGCAAGCCTTAAAAATACAACATTTAGCCTAGCAGCTGAGCACATAAAGGGAAAATAAGCCACACTGGACTGAACTCCAGAAAATCAATCAGTGATCTTTGATTCGATGCCATGCAATGATTTACATGTTTATGCATTGGAGGGGAAGTGTGTCCTATTAGCCCATGAAGATACGTTTCAGTGCGCTCCACACATGGGGTGGAATAACCTCTGATCTCCTGCCAGCCAGAGCCTGGCCTCTACATGGCCTCTGTGAAGCTCACAGAAATAGGCCGCGACAACAGCAATCTGCATAATGCAATGAAGCACATTTGTTTTAACATTTGCCATTGGCAATCAGGAATCCAAAAGCACAAAAAGTGTTTTCGTTTCCATTCGCAGGGCGTTCTGGATGCAGGCCTGCTCATTTCAAATGCTTCATCTGCTTCTTCATATTCCATCTCAGCGTGCTGTGTGCTTAGAAATTATGCTTGGTTATTAATAATTTGGGACTTAAACCTTTAACCATTTTGTTTTGTACACTGATGCAGATTTCACAACGCACATTAAAAGAGGATTTTCTGAAGGAAAAAAGTGTAGCCTCAGGGCTTTAAAAGGTGTGGAAGTGCATTGCAGTTTCTCCATCAGCATTTATACAGAATAATTCCTTCCAGCAAACCCCCCGAATAAAATTTAAAGCCTACACTCAACCTGCAACAGTGTGCTTAGCTTTCAGTGATAGTTTTAGGCCAATGTTACTTGAGCATTGAAGCTACAAAAAAAAAAAGTAGAACAAAATACAAAAAAGTATTTTTTTAAAAAATGGTTGTGCAATACTGCTTGAAACACACTGCTTTCATTGAGTAAAAAAGTGCCCAAATTCAGCGTAACATGACAAAAGAATTAACGATACACATATACATAACTGTTACAAAATATTTCCAGCTTTTAGGGGAAACAGACAATTGTTTAATATTCTGTGGTTGTCTCTTTTCATCAGTGCCCAAAAACCCATTGCTTAATTAATTCAAAATTATGTACAGCTACCAATCAATTCTATTGTCTTGGGATTCCCTGATTTTCTTTGAGTGAAAACTTAAATTATTCATCAAAATCATACATAATTATCATGTGTCCTTCTGTTTTTCATAAAAAAGGAGACTGCTGACTGATAATTGTCCCTATTTGTCTTGAAAATCTAAAGGGAACTGTTCTTCTTTGGGTATGTATGTGAAATCAGCAAACCAAGTTTGACATGAGGACATTATAGAAGCAGTTTGAGGAAGTCCTTTCATCCTGAAACCCGGGATAATTCAGCTGATGCAGTGGAGTTTATTATTGCATCACACTGGATGCCAAACACTTCATATCGTTGCAAGAGACTCATGTGAATGTGTCTTATGTGTTTTGATAAGAAATGGGGGCTGTCATTGATTGGTATAGCAATAACAAAGCCAATATAATTTCCCATTTAATCTGTCCCTAGGAGAACTACTATCTGCCATCAGTGGCTCTCATCCAATACCCAGTCAGGTGCATTAATTGTGCACTTCGCAGAAAACACTGACATTTGCTCCCAGGATTTGGTGAGAGATTTACAGCCACGGAAAATTGAAGGCTGCAGTGAAGAAAGGTTAAATGAGCATGCTGGCTACCCTTGTATTAACTGCTAGAGTCCTCTTAGTCACAGGGAAAAGATACTGTATGTAAATCAAAACAAACTGTGTGCAATCCCCTCTCTGAGCTTTACAGTGCTAATCCTTGGCACCGAATGCATAAAATAAAATTAAATCAATAGGCTGTTTGAATGTGTGCTATTAGCATACACTATACCACAGAACAGTAATGATTACACATTATAAGCTGCTTATGATCTATTTTGTTGTCGAAGTTTCTGATCTCTCCTTTGAAGCGTTTTATCAAAGAATCCCTCTGTTTTTCCCATGTTGATGAAGACTGAATTTAATTTTCGGTTCTGTTTTTTAATTCTCTGCATTCTCAGCCGTGTTCACAATGGTGCCACAAGGCACAGAGCATCTCAAGCCAGCATTGCTGAGAAGGAGAGCTTTACTTTCCAGTTTTATTTAGTTGGGATATAAGTTACTTCAGTTTCAGTTTTTAGGCTATCATGGAATCTAGGTCGCAATGCCACCTGTGGTTTGTTAAATGCACTGGCATGGGAACAAATAATTGACTGATAGTAGCATGTTAGTAAAAGATGGAAATGTTTCTTCTTGTACGTGTTATCAGCTCTCCCCTGCCACAGGGCAATCCACCCCAGCCCAACATCCAGTTGGAGAAAAGATCGTAATGCAACAAACTTTATTGTCAATTTACAACCAGCTACACACCAATCCCTTTGGACTTCTCTACCCCCAGTATTGGCTGTAAACACCCCTCTGGATCCCTCCTGGCCCAACAGCACCCTCCACAGGTAGTCTCATTTCCACCACACATGCATTTGGCATCTATCACTCCAGTACACCCCATCTGGCATGGCTAAGGTATGATACACTCCAGGCTTAGCTTCCCAGTATACGCAGCATGGCAGAATCTAGAGCACCTCCCCTGCTATTAAGATCACCTGGTGTGCCACCCATAGTCCACACAGAGATATCACCCTGAAACTCCCTATCCAGGGATGAGAAGCCGTAGGGAGCAGGACACACACGCACACACACACACACACACACACACACACGCACACACACGCACACACACAGATACACACACACACGCACACACACACACACACACACACACACACACACACACACACACACACAAACACATATATACATGCATACGTGTGTGAGCAAAACAGGGCATAAAGAGGAGTATGGTATGTTGGCCTGCTTCATACTGAGTCTACAAATGGCCCCTCCCTCTGTTGGCCAGCCACGCTGCACACTGATTGGTCTCAGCGTCTGCAAATGCCCCTCCCTCTGCAGGGTGTCCGTGCTTGGCTACACTGCCTCATCCTCTACTGCTAGCACACCTATTTCTCTCAACAGGTAACATCGTTCAGCTTCAGCGAGACAGCAGCCCACCTGTCCGCCTCACAAGTACAGCTGAGTCCGACACACACGCTTCCCTTAATGTTGGAGGGAGGTCAGCCCAGTTAGGGCCTCTACTTGCCCGCTGGTCTGCCCGTCTGCTTCAGCGGGGCCAATGGATGACCCCTTTAGTATGAAGCAATCTGACTGGTGTAATTATATGGGCCTTGGATTTTCCCTAGTGTAAGATCAGTTATTGATTTAACATTTACCTTGACAGATAACAAGACATTTAATGTATTGTATTACAATATGCATCATTGGCATTTAGCAGATGCTCTTGTCCAGAGCGAATTACATTAGGTTACAGTTTCTTACAATGTTGTCCATTTACACCGCTGGATATTTGCTGAGGCAATGTTAAGTCTCTATGTTAAGTTCCTTGCCCAAGGGTACAGCAGCAGTGGCCCTGTGGGAAATTGAACCGGCAACCTCTTGGTTACAAGTCCTGCGCCTTACCCACTATGTTACACTGCCGCCCACGTACATTTAGAACCAAATGCTTTAAATATTTTAGCATTTAGATGGTGAGGCATCATATTTTACCTGAATATCTGAATTCCTTTTTAGCTACAAAATGAACCAAAAGAGCCAGTAGCCATTAGCTATCATTAACCACACTGCTATGAAGTACAAGCCATCTGGTGGAGGCAATGATTATGCGCAGACAGCTGTTTTTTTTTTCTTTTATGTGGCAGTGTTTCATAGACACTAGCTTCCTAATGAAAAGTGGAATTGAGTATTACTTTTTATGTATTAAGTCATAAGTATTACTTTTTTTTTACAGTTTTACTTGCTTAGCTGAATATGATCCAGCTATTTTTACACCAGCCCAAATAAAGAGTGGAGGAGGAGCTCACAGTTCTGACTTGTATGAGCCTGGTCATATCAGCTGCCATTGAAGCCAGACACAGGAGAGGAAACCTAAATATTACATTAGAGTCTGGTTTTCTTTGCAGCCCCTGACACGGCTACACTGGGGAGGATTTTGCTTTATTGCACTCGGAGTGAACTTTACTCCGCGAATCGGGCTCTGTGCGGTCTTAGTAATGCTGGTGTAAGCAGCCGCATAGACGTCTGATTCATGCACTCCGCCCCAGAAGTCTAATCCAAGACCGAAAACACAGCTAATTGGTTCCAGAGCTGTTGTAAAGATAAGAAGAGACTAGAGCATTCCTTCTTTTTATTTTGTTAGGAAAATGTTTCTTTTTTTTAATGCCACTGATGCTTACTGCATAACGACTCTAATTTGAAATTCTATGTCATAATCAGATACGACAGTCAAAAAACATAACAGGGAAAAATGAATTCCTTTATGTAAGCATACATATGATGAGTGCAGGCGATTCATTAATACACCCTTGCAGAATCCCATTAAAGAGAACACCCATGGAGTTTTCATTACACTGCTGCTGCTCTCATCATTAGCTACACCATCGCTCTGTTCTTTAAAACTTCATTCAAAAAGGGGGACAAATGGGAAATGATGCCTTTTCATACTCAATACTAGTTTATTCCTGGGAGTTCTCCTAGGCCTGTTCTGGATATAGTGAGTGAAGGGATGAATGTACAAGATTACAGTGAATAAAGGGGTGAATTTGTGAGGTTAGACTGAATGAAAAGAAGAATGTGTGATGTTGGGACTGAATGAAGGGATGAATGTGGGAGTTTTGACTAAATGAAAAGATGAATGTGGGAGGTTAGGACTACTGTAAGTGTCATTTAGATGACAGAAAATAATTCCGTTGTCTGGACCAATATTATTCAAGTTATTAAAATATTCAGTGCCAGGCTTGGTGAGTAACATTTCCATTAAACCCAATAAGCTTTCAGAATGCTTTAATGAGATTTTTTTCATTGAGAAATTCAGTAGATTACGTCTATGGTTGTTCTCACATGCTTTAAAAGAGAATAAGAAACACTGTAGTCCAATGTTGTGTCTCAGTGGTAAAAATACAGCTGACGTCAAACAATTCCATTTTAAATTAAAAAGCAGGTTGCATGTGTGAGCTAATGTCTGTTTCAGCTTTCTTCCAAGGAACATTTTTATGTTCATGTACTTGGTTTAATAGTATTAAAGTAGAGGTTTATAAGTGAATATACAATATAATTGTGGAGATTATAGTACAAGAACATTAGAGAACTAATGAACACTTATAAATATAGGTATACAAAAAAGGAACAGTTTAATTTGCTTTTGAATGGTGAATGACAGTTTGATTAATTTCTGCTAGTTTGGAGAATACAGAATGTCACAAGTTGTCCAAAAGCAATCTGACTGAATACTTGACCTTGAGCAATGTAATATGTTAATGAATATGTTCAAGTTGCAGATTATTTACAAAGCATTTTTAATATTTTTGTGAAGGAAAAATTTCATCTGAGATGCTGTTTGCATTCGAAGATCCTGACTTACCTACCTTTCTCTTTAAAATCAGTGGCAAGAACACAGTACAACCCCCACACAATTGGAAAAACCATGTGGATTGCATTCTGTGTTTTGGTGCCTACCTGTACTTACAACTTGGAAGTTGTAATTGCTATGTTCTGTTACTCTGCCTGTCATTGAAAACCATGGAGCAGGGAATTGCATTACAGACCCTGTCTTTTTCCTCAGGTGTTGTGAATAATGGCATCTTCACTGATGCCTCGGATTCTGCTCGCATAGATTAATATACCAAATTAGAAAATGATACCTCATCTGGAGTCTATGCTGTGCTACAGCACAGAACATAACTTATCTCCTTCCTTTCACAACAATACGCTCACTGTCTCTCCGGCTTGTGTCAGGTACTGCTTATTAGAGCACAGAGCTCTGAGATATTACATCCAAACGTCAGCCAGGGATACAATGAAATAATAAAACCTTGCGTAGTGTTGTGATGATGAAAAAGATACTGTATACCGTTTTATTTTAATCACTTTTTTTCGGGGCGGAATGAATGCTTTCAGTTTCTGTATTCTCACTGTGAAACCAGGATTATTCATAACTTTCCCAGTTTATTATATAAGAGTGAGGTAATTGTCCTCAAACTAACCAAGGACTGAAAGATGTAAGATCTATGGAGCAGTGAACATGATGCATGAGAATAAATTTTACAGATGGTTGTGACAGAAATTTTGCTGAAGCCCCAGATATTTGAACAGTTATTCATACACTTAAACTGGAAATAGAGAAGTCAATATAAAATTTACACACAAGTGATAAAATAAATGGTTTGTTGAGTTTCCTGTCCTATAATATGTTCAAATGTGCCAATAACTCACTCTTCTGAAAACACTAATTGAATGAGAGAGAGCCACAGACAGACTGCATATCTTAACCTTTACTGTCTATACAGCACAAATTGTAAGCAGAGTCTAAGCTGTGGGTGGCACAGAGTCTAAGCTGTTGGTGGCACAGAGTCTAAGCTGTGGGTGGCACAGAGTCTAAGTTGTTGGTGGCACAGACTGTAAGCTTTGAGTGGCACAGAGTCTAAGATGTTGTTGGCACAGACTGTAAGCTTTGAGTGGCACAGAGTCTAAGATGTTGGTGGCACAGAGTCTAAGCTGTGGGTGGCACAGAGTCTAAGCTGTGGGTGGCACAGAGTCTAAGCTGTGGGCAGCACAGAGTCTAAGCTGTGGGCAGCACAGAGTCTAAGCTGTGGGCAGCACAGAGTATCACCTTTTCATGGCACAGAGTATCATCTTTGGGTGGCACAGGCTCTAAGCTGTGGGTGGCCATGCAGGGGTATCTAATGTGATGCTACTCTGTAATCTCCCAGGGTCATGTCCTGAGTCAGATACTCAGAGGGGAATCAGCTGTGTTTTTTTTTTTCCAAACTCTGGGATCTTGTTTTGTGAAGAGCAATGTAGGACTGCATGTTCCTGGCCACAGTTCAGGACTGCCTGACCACCGAGCCAAACTTTTCTACTGGAGAGGACAAAAACAATATGGAGTAGACACATTACTGTAATGGGCCCTGACAGCATCCATTGACATTTTTACCTTTTTTTACCTGGCCTCTCTTCAATCACACCACTTAAGAGAACCGGAATCAGATGTCAGCTCAAATGGCAAGTGCATTTAGTCGTAGATTGCAATGAAAGGACCCATTTTAATGTTAAAGTATTGTCACTTCTTTGACATCATACTAGGAAAAAAACTACCGCTCTCTGCATTCCTGCGATGCATCAGTCTACTGTCATCTTGAAGATGATTTTCCATTTTTGGATGAGAGAAGGGTCATTCCTCTGACAGTGCAGATAAATGGAGTCTTCCACAAAGGACGACGAAAAAGATCGATGGCCGCAGTAGCTGCACCTTGACAACTAGCTTTGAATTCCAAGTGCCTGGTGAGAGGTTGCCATTTACAGCAGCTGAATGCAGCTAATTGGCTCAATTCATTAGTCGCTCCTCAGGATGGCCTTCAGGGGAGAAAAGGGCAACAATGCATAAGGCAGTAATAAGCCATGCAAGAACGCAACATGCCTCAGGTTCTGCAGGAAGACAGAAAGTAAATTAGCATTAGCACAAGACACTTAGATGCTGTGGTACTGCACAAACTAGTTAGGCTTCATGTTCCTCCAGTAACATAACTGCTTTTGAACTTTTTAAAAAATATATATATATATATGTCTTTAAATTTTGTCTTTATTGATTCCTGTTCAAAATACTTCCGGTCATAAACCCACTGCTGAATTGGATCCAGCAGGGACACTCTTTCTCTCTGCTTTTTTTTTTTTTTATTAGAGAAGCAGATGACTTTTTTCCTGAGATCTAAAAATGGAAAGTCATCAGTCTCTCTAACTAATATACAGAACTCTTAGATAGAATTTTTCCCTTTTGTGGCAATGCATCTCAAAGAGGCTCGGCTGACGTGTTTGTGAACGTAACCTTGACTATCTCTCCAGTAGTTTTCCATTTACACAGCTTCTTCAAAAAAAGAAATCAGTTATTTACTTCATTAGTCATGTTCTGTGAATCCACAACTGTCAGACAGCAAATGGAGAATGTGAAATCGAGACAGCGCTCGCTATGAGGTCCTACTGCATTACATCAGAGAAGCTCAACAGAGCAAAATATTACATTTGTGGAAATTATTAAACAGTATAACAAATAGGCAGTGTCAAAAATGTCTCATGATCAGTGGAGGGAGACTCTTGAATTCATACCCATCTAATCAAAATAATATCACATTTGCAATATACCTCATTCCAGTCACACACAAATGAATTGTTCCAGGTAAGGAAACTGTAGCTTTGGTCAACACACACATCGAAGCAACACAAAAAGCAGGCACACTGTTAGCTACCTTTCATTTTGTTCCAGGGTCCTAAAAGGAAAATTATCCAATTAAGGGACAACAGTATTCATTGTGGCTCCCATTGGTACTGCTGCAACCTTGAGTTTGGGCGACCTGACCTGATTGTGACTGGACAGAATCAAACCTTAGGCTATGAGACTATGATCAATGCTTCATCCAAGGGCTTAAACAGGTGCTCAGTCGATGGAGTGACTTTTTTCACCAGGAAAAGGTGAGTGTTTGCTGTGGTAAAGTTTTCTCTTTAGTGGGATGAAAGCTGGTGAAAAAAGGATAGGAGAGAAGTGTGCTCAGGCACACAGATGCTGAAGGAACACAGCGATCAAACCAGGCAGCTATTTGAGTTTCCACACTCAACAGCCCGAGAGAGGAGAGGGAAGAGCTCTAAGATTGTGGCCAAGAGGGAGATTTCTCATCCTCTCTCACAGGTGTGATGGTCATATTGTCTCACTCTCTGAGACTGGTAATATGTTTCATTTGAGCTGTGCACTTAGAGATGAGCATTATGACTGCAAGAAGCAAAACCCTGCAGGATCACGTGAGTTGGTTAGTGTGAATGTCCTCTTAAGAATGCATACTGCAGAACAGACATACAGTCTCTCTCTTTGATCTGGGGAGAGTTCTGCGAGTTGAAAAGTTAACCCGCCGATGCATTAAATTATAGGCAAAATGATGATCGCCACGGGCCTTACGGTCTACTCCTATGTTCCAAATTTAAGAATAAATTCACGCTAGCAGGCGTTCCAAACGTGTGACATGTGCAAGTAAGCGCGTGCAGTGGGATGAAGGCTGTTATTTTGAGAGCACAATTTGTGTCAAACATGTCAAACTGTATATGAGCCAATTCTGAGCGAGCGGCACTTTTATAAGCCCGGAGAGTAGGGTGCTTTGGAGGAGGCCATGCATAACAAATGCGCTTTAAACGGAAATGCCATCCTACCTACCTGATTTCTGACTTGTCTTATACTCTTTCAGCGTGAGTTTTATGGCTTCTGCTGTTCTCAGCCCTGACAGCTGATTAGAATAGCGCTTGGCTTTTTTTGACGGCACGTTAATGGAGGTACCTCTGAGATGCCCTACTCCTCAGTGCAGGTCATGATCACTCCGGCATGATCACTTTTCGATATTCCTCTCAGCGCTCGTATCAGACTGTAATGAGACAGGGTGGTTCGGGCCGCCTCCTCCTTGGCCTCCTCATGGCAAATGGAAGGAGTCGGGTTACACCTACTCACCTTTCTTTGAGGTTGGTTTGGTAGGTACAGGTTAGTTATTTTCCGTCTGTTCTGTGTTATGAAGTTAGGGCTCATTGGGATTTCTAGAGATCAACTGAAAACAGGGTATCTTCCTTAATAACTGTTTTAATTTTTATTGTGTGCCATATTTTGACTTAAGTTTCATTTCACCTTGTCTTGATCTAAGTTCTTTGTATGAAATCTTTGTTCTTCTGTAATCTACCCATTTGGTCCCATTTGGCATTAAAATTAGTGACCATCAACTTGCTTATTCAGAGCTCAGGATGCCATAATCATTTTGATTTGCTTTGACAAGTTTTGTGGATTTTATGCTGTGCACTCCTTCAAAAGTGGATTGGAAAGTGAAAACACTTATTTTTGATATTGCATCCAAAGGGTAATAACACAGCTACAAGGTGTGTACAGTGTGCCGTGTAGTTAGCGTCGCGTAGTTAGCGCTGCATAGTTAGCGGTTTAGATGAAATCTATGCATGGCACACGCTCCATCAGCTTCCCTCCCCTCACCTCGTTTTAACTGACACCAAAGAAACAGGTAATGATAGCCGTTTGGACACCTCGTCTGGGCCCAGAATTGGAGAGAGAACAGCAGGGTTCACATACACAGCGCAAACCGTAGTCAGCTCATTAAAATGCCCTATGAAAGCTCTGCAAATAACACGATTCTATCCACTCTACACTGACAAGCTATGCAATACGTAACAAAAGAATAATTGCTTCAAAGAAAGAAACGTATTGAATGTAGGTTAGTTAACTGCACCAGTGCTTCTTGAGGTATCTTGCCAAAGTTTCTTTTTTTATTCACTTTATTAAAAACCAACTGACAACTAAAAAAAGTTAACACATTAAATGTAAAGTAGGAAGTAGGAAGAATTATTGAAGTAAGAAAATTAGTTTTCACATTAAGTTTTTTTTTTTTCTTTCCTTTTTTTGCCTCAGGTACTGCCCCCAACCCCCTTAAAAATGTGAAGTAGCCATAACGAACTCGGAAAATACAGGGGGTTTGAGATGAATCAAATCTGAGATAAAGTTATGTGTTCCTGGGAATTTAAGACTCTCCTCCATTTTTAATTAATTCATTGCAGGACCTCTTTGAAATGGTCTGCTGTCTCCCCACAGTCCAGCAGAACACATCGGCACATCCATAAATTTCCTGCTGCTGGGAAGATAAATATTCTGATAAAGGGGCAGCACCCCCATGCTCCGAAACAGCGGCTCCATTCATGGCATGGCCGGGCTGGATCCTGGCTTAGGCAAAGCATGCACATGCATTTTCTTTAATCAGTGAAAACTTTTATTTTCTATTCTAATTTTGCAGCACAAACATCCTACAACAACAAAGGAAAAAAAAACAGCAAAACAAAGAGGATACCCTCCTGAGGTACTGAAGCACTCTTACTTCCTGCTTGACAACTGACCTAGGATCAGCTAGGTCAACAGTTGTAACCTTGACCAGGGTAAACTGTCAGCTCTGATAAAAATGCCCGTGGGCTAGTTATGGGCTAACACTGACTGCCACTGCCCCAAGCAGCTCCATCATGATCCAGTGTTATGCTATTCGTCTTGCATGTGTAAAAGTGGTATATCTTATTTTGTGTTTTTCTCCCCTTGCAACATTGTAAACTAGTGTAGCCTATGCACAGTGCCATCGAATGTCATTATGTAAGCTAGCCACAGTAAGGTCGTTAGAGAGTTATATATATTTTAAAAATTACAGGAAAGTGTGACGTGAGAGCCAGTACACAAGCTATTTCCCAGTGAGAGAGAGAAATGGCATCTGGTGGGATATATCCCTCCAGTACCACACAAACAGAAAGAGAAAACGAGGAGAATCACAGTTGTAGTCAGAGCAGAGGTACGTATGACAAATGTATTCATCCTTAAAATGTATATGATGTATTTCATACACCTGTAGTTTTTCCTTAAGGCTGTAAACGGGACCATGTGGCCATAACAGATGAGCACCTAGTTTGCTTGTTGTGCTGGTTTTCTTTTTAGCTGCCTAAAATGGTGGTTGGGGGCATAGATTTCGTAAAGGTCCCTAAAAAGCTCATCCTGTTTCATGGTGACAGCTGGCTACCTTTGACAGGTAATGGGGACTGCAGAGGTGTTGAAACACTGTGTTTCACCAGCTTTTGTAACAGCCAGGAAAGCGGTTTTGGGAACTACAGCAGCATGCAGGTATTACTCAGATTAATCTGCCCTTTCTTTTACCAAATCAGCTTCCAGGGTTTTTGCATCTGAGTGTGTTGCTCAATAATTTTGATTCCTTTTGTTTACTTAACTTTTATCTCCACTGAAATCCACACTCCAAATATTCTTGGCAGCAACATTCCTTTTTTTTTTTTATTAATTCAACATTTTTCTCTTTTGATGAGATGATGTGGGAAGCATTATCTCTTCAAATGAAATAAGGGACCGAAGAGAAACAAATCCATCAGTGGTAGTTTTTAATCAGATTTTTTTTTCTTTGTTTGTTCGGCAGTATATTGCTGTGTGGAAGAAATGTCACCCATGAGAGTAAAAACAAAGTAATTCTGACAGATTTGCTATTGAAACTACAATCATCTTTCACTACCTGTCTTAGACTAGCCACATCTGGGGCTATCGATCATAACAGAACAGTTTAATACTGTCTGTTTGCTCTCAGCTACAAAGTCCCAAGTTCATGGGCAAAAACAACATTGACATCAGCGTTGACATTCATGCAAAAAATGAGACGGGGCTGTAAAACAAATGCAAAATAATTTAATTTGAAACAATTATGTAACCCTAAAAGCACAGGTTTTCTGTCATTTTCAGCCACTGTTTTTGGAGGTGTTTGGATGCCTCACCCATCTCCGGCAGTGACGTCTTTTACTGGATGCTGTTTGATCTCAGAGTGTACCAAATCTTTATTTTATTTAAAGTGTTACTCTAGCAGTTTTCAACATCAGATGAAAGCAGGGGAAAAAATATCTTCTCAAGGAATAAGTAAGTCTTTCAATGCACTCTAGGGTTTTCTTTTAAGACCGATACATTGTATGTACTCAGGTAATGGTTCATCTCAATGCCAACTCACATTACCCCTCTCATGCCCTGTGCCCCTGGCACAGCAGAAACACTGGCTAATGGATACTCTCATGACTCATCTTAACCCCAGCATTTCACAACATTCACAAGAGCTTGATTTGAAACATAGGGTTGAAAGGCCTCGTTCTTCTCAGATGCTAAACTGAAAAACACACAGGTGTAAATAATAATAATAATCCTTAGCTTATATTTAATGAGCCATCAATGTGTCATCTTTAAGAATCTTTTTTTTTTTTAAATCTGCAAGCTTCATATCCAAATGTAATAATGCAGTTAAATTACGTGACGGCTGCCGGCAGAAATGAGGGCCTCAGTGATTCAGCTGTGAATCTGGCCGTGATAATTCCTGCACTAAATTTGCTGTGATGCTGCATCAGTGCGCTGTGCTATAGGAGCTTCTCATTCTGTTGGACTGCATGCATTTTCCTCCTAATTTGCCGCTCCATGATTACTTCCAAGGGATTGACGCTCATGCCAATTATGGAGCTGGCTTACTTAATCAGTGTGTTCATCCTGTTTCAGACATTCTCAGTCATGCTCCCGCCCCACAACACCACTGTATAGCACAAAACACAGTGCACTCATATACACAAAACACAGCGCACTCACATGTACAAAACACAGCGCACTCGTATGCACAAAACACAGAGCACTCGTGTGCACAAAACACAGAGCACTCGTGTGCACAAAACACAGAGCACTCACATACACAAAACACAGCGCACTCACATGCACAAAACACAGCGCACTCACATGCACAAAACACAGCGCACTCACATGCACAAAACACAGAGCAGTGCAGTGCTGTTCCAGAGAGCATGACTATTGAGGCAAGGTAACATTTCCATCCAGACTTCTAGCTTTACAAGATGTTTAAATTCCTTGTTTATTAGGACAAATATAGCACTTTGTCAGATGTATAACTAATATACCTTTTGACATGTTCCTATATGAAATAGAAATTTGTAGGATATAGAGGGTGAGTCAGTCCACTGACTGGAGTGATTCAGTGGAGCTATACCTCACAAAACTTTGTCAAAGTCACCCTGTTCTCTCCCTGCTGCTGGAGACTGACATCAGAGCACGTACTGAGCACTGATCTGTTCCCTGCAGGACTTCCGTCTTTTCAGCAATTGCCAGGTTTCTACATCTACAATAAAAAAGTGAATTTTGGATGGAGATTTGACTGATTCCACATAAAAAAAGAAAAAAAAACAGTAAGGTTAGGTGCTCCCGCGATGCTGTCACCCAAAGCTCCACGGAACTTTTCGCACCCTTGTCAGCTAAATGAAAAGCAAGTCTTAAAAGGTCACGCGCTGTTTTTTGCAGGCTGACACTTTCCTATTTTTAGTTCCAGAGCTCCGCTCCTCACAGCCCATTCATGGCTCCATCACAAAGTCTGCGGGGCAAAAAAAATGCTACATTTGGGCTTTTATTTTCTTATTTATTTATTTTCATGTACATAACAGAAGACTGCCAGCTAACCATCACCCCAAAAAATAACCCTGAGAACATTAAGTATCCTCACTCTAGTCCACTCACAAAAGTACCACATACAGACATATTAAGATTCAGTTTGTTCATATGTTAACATTACCATACTCAAATATTTGATTAAAGTGCCTTCCTAGCACAAAAATATCATCATTCATCAGATTTTATTTTCTAAATATATCTTCAAGCTTCCTCTGGAGATCACTCATTTAGTGGACAGAAATGTACTGTTTATATTTATTTTATTTTTTTTTTTTTTTTCCTGGTTCCCCAGAATACCCTCCTGTGGCAAAATAAATCATATATAGGCTGCTTGCTAAAAGTGCTAGCCTCTCTGCTTCTGCACAGAAACGTGCTGCTATAGAAAAAAGAAAACTCTTACAGAATCTGCACAAATTCCTCCCACTCCTGCAGAGTTAGCAAGGTAGGAAAATATTTTGGGTAGCAGAAAATAATACCCTGCAGGTAGCAATACAGCAGCGATCTCCTGCCTTTTAGAGGGATTCATTATTGTCACCAGGGATGTAGGTTTCTTTTGAACATTGCGAAGGTACGCAAACAGTTTCTTTATGGCAAATACGTGTGGGGTGGATGGGGGGCACTGACATTGGTACTAAAAAATCAATCTCAACATTAGGGTACCCATTACAGATACATTATTTGTAACCATGATGGTTCTTTTTCAGATGGTGGTACACTTAACTGGCTGGGAATTTTCCACCAAATCTGTGGAATAAATAAATATACTTGCTACAAGTAAATAAATAAATATACCAGAGTTCTTGCAAACTCTGCTCAAAATAATTTTAATATTGTTTTAAAAACATTTACTTCAAATGGCAGCAATTTTGTTGTTGCTGTACACACCCCAATGGGATGAATGCTGCATCTTCTGACGAGCCCTGAATGAGGGGATCTCTCTGGCTCCAAACTAGAAATCTTGAGGTCCATATTGGGTTCCACCCTGAGCCAACATCACTGCCTGATCTGATCAGCCTGCCTGTGTCACACTGCTCCAGCGGGTACGGATAAATGTGGCACAAACTCCCTGTTTTTCAAGTGCGAAAAGAACGTAGATAGCTAGGTGGAGATTTAGCTAGGTCATAGGGGTGATGTCAGGTCTTGGTGGGTGAGCCGGCTGTCTTGGTCTCACTGAATGAATCAATGACTCAGTGAACAAATCTTCGTATTGAATTGAACAAAATCATTTGGTTAAACTAAGAGTCAAAATGCCAATCACTACTGAACAGCAGAGGGTGCAATAAACAAGTAAACTTGTTAAATCTTGTTTAGCCATACTTTATGACTTGCAGGGGAAAACACAGTCTGAATTTGGGCATCTGCTTTTATAAGCAGGGTTTTGACATTTATTTTAGAAATATTTATAACAAGGGATTAAATAATTTGCACTTTAAACAATATATATTTGTTAAAAATCATAAAAAAGTATTTTGCACATCTTTACCTCAAGAATAAACAAGGAATCTTGTTCATTCATAATTTGTTTACATTCAAATTTTGTTCAAAATATCGTGATGATATTGAACTGTGAACCCAGTGGTCGGTCATCAGACTGAACCGTGAGCTGCGTGTGCCATTACATCCTTACTATCTAGCCACTCAGCTACTCAGCTAACTTAGATGACATCAGCTAGCTAGCAGCATATTAATTATAGTGACTAGTGACGGGGTTTTCTTTTCTATTTTGGCAATTGTTTTCGACACATGCTGCAAAAGATTCTGCATGTTTTGATGTATTGAGGCTGTGATTGATTGTTATTTGCATGGTGGTTTCAAAACCAATCATTCCTTTTTATTTTAGGCTGCGTGTGATGAATTGACATGGGTGGCAGAAGCCGTACAACAGGCAGATGATTCGTTGAGTTCGTGTCCCATTTGTCCTTTCATAAAATTCAAAATGATACAACTCCTCAGTCAAACAATTGCTACTGGTATTAATTGGGGGACGGGGACTTATCATTTACTGTATGTTTATGGCTGGTACACACATGTTTTTTGCATAATGATAAGGTCAGTTTAACAGTGACATTTTATATGGGTAGGTGGTCAGGTGGTCATTGCAGGAGACACGTCCCCTGTGCCCTCCACACACACACACACACACACACACACACACACACACACACTTTCCACATCCATGATGATGTTGTATCATATGCTTATAACATGCTTGTATAATGAATGTTAACACTGTACATACATTTGCAGAACAATCATGTTTTGGAGGGGAAGAGCCGTCATAAACGAGAGCTGTTATGTTATCATCTTTTCTTCACAGTTTTCCTTGTCTCTGACAGCCAGCACAGTGCTCGATGACATAGTTAGCCATAATGTCTTTCCAGGATAGCCTTAAAGCCAGGAACTATCTGAATCATTCAATGATCTACTGTAGTAGGACAAATTGAAAGTTATTTCCAATTCAGTATCTGTTCGCAAGCTTCTTGTGCCCATGTTTTTGCTTGATCACATAAAATGCCTTGTGAGCACTTCCTGCGATAGTTCTGGGGCTTGTTATATGGTCTAGAAGAATAGCCTTAATAATTCATTAAAATGGGGTGTTCCAGTATTGCTACAGTCTAACTGTTTTCATGCTCCATTTCAACCTTTCAGCACTGATAATGTTTCCCCTGTAACCACAATCTGAATTTCATTATTTTGGAATCATTGTACTGGAATTTTAATTGTGGCCTAAACCCTTTGTAGTCCAATTTATGTAAAAAGTAATTGTGAGAGATGAAATTGCTCAAGGGCTTTTGCACATCAAATTTTAATTTGGAAATACATACTAATCCTGATCTGTTTCTCTTTTTCTGTGAAAAAATGAGAAGACTGTGGCCAAGCAATGGGAGTGACTGTCCACATTCACCTAAACCATCTGCTTTTCAATTATCAGTTAAAATTGTCCTTGAACGGCACAGGGTGAAAGAGATTTAAAGTAACACTTTGCTCTTCCCCTGGAATGGCCGGGGTGAATTGCCACGACTCCTTGCCGGCAGTTCGTGTTATTGATGATGGATCTGTGGGAAACTTTATCTGACATCCCATCTGCTGTCACCGCAGATTGGGCTGTGCCGAGTCTGACTGCTGATGTGCACTGTGGAAGAGCACATTACACAGCTCCTGCAACATGGAGGAAGAAAAGACACACCATGTCCTGCCATTATGGGTTGCCTTTTGTTTTCGTCAGAAACGATTTTAGTTTGTCAGGCAACTGGAAACACAAATGACTGCAATATGATGGTGAGTTTCCATATATCCTAATACATTTTGTTCATTTCAAACAAATCAGCTTGTTTTGATTCAAGCACATCTACCGCAATTGCTAGAAAGGTTCTCCCATAAATAAAAAATTCATTAAAACTGATGTTTGCATTGGAATATTCTTGATGCACAGAACATGTAAAATGCAGTGCAGCACCTGTTTACAGGTGTGGTGCGATTTGTCTTAGCTTCTTACAGTTTGCGACTTTAATGGATCTGGAGTATGTAAACTGCATAACTTACATTACATCACTTCTCAATATCCACCAGTGTTAGATTCTATTAGCCAAAGAGCAAGAGTGCAAAAATGCACTTACATTTTCATCTCTCTATTCAGTTTTATGCTGTCTATACTTCCCTCATTTTTTCTCCCCCAAATTTGTTTTCTGTCAGGCTGATTTAATGAGGTCTAAAATGTGTTTTTCATTGTGTGCCCTGGCATCAAAAACAAGCCTGAACTATCCATTAATCCTCCCACACCCATCACTGACACACACATTTCCTCTTAAAGCAAGATCACATTTTAGCTTCTCTTATAAACAACTCAATTATTTATACATGTATTATAATTATATTACAGCACATTGCATGTAAAATGCACTAATATGCCTGAGGCTTCTTTAACACTGACAAAAAATGATAAAATTGACACCTAGACACCTCCAATCAGCAGGGAAAGATAGTAATTTATTTTCTTACCTTCAGTAATTTGAGGGGGAAAAGTGTAAAATGTGATTTTAATTTGAGTGTGACGAGCTGGTAGCCATGGGCATGAGCATAAATATCTTACTGAATAACAACTAGTTTCTGTGAGAAGAAACGCTGGAAATGTGACTGGAAAGTTGAAAATGTGAAGTAAAAAAATAAATAAATAAAAGTAACAAGGCGAGCGAGGCCATGTTCCACATGAACAACAGCTGACTAATCTCATCACACCAGGCCAGGCAGTGCTGAAGAGTTTAAACTGGACACAAGGATGCAAGATGATTAAAAACAGAAATCTCCCCCCTTACAGTACCAGTCAAAAGTTTGGACACACTTTTCTTTCTTTATTTTTACTATTTTCCACATAAGCTATGAAATAACACAAATTGAATTATGCAATGACCAAAAAGGTGTTACAAACAAATCAAAACTATCTTATATTTTAGATTCTTCAAAATAGTTAAAAATATATTTTTTTTTTTAGTTAAACATTTTGGAAAGAAATTCATACATAGACAAATATAAGTCAAGACGTTGATGTCCTTAGATCAAAATGTCTTTGAATGCATGGTTCCCATTATCTTATCTTATCTATCAGGTGTGTCCAAACTTTGGACTGGTACTGTATATAAATCAATATTTTTTCATAATTAATACTCTGCCATGCAGTTATGATTGCACTAATAACATTAAAACAAATACCTCTTAGTATATCACTTAGTACTGTGAAGTTCTATGCCACACTTATTTCTCAGGGCTAAAACAGATCTGGAGTTCCTGCACTGTTGAACACAAAGTAAAATGAAAGTGCCCGTGTAAAGATGGCTGGAGATTTTTTTTTAATGCATCAGGTCTGCTCTTTCTGAAGGTTAATTTAATGTGGCCTGTTTGCTGATACACCGAATGCTTAGGAAAGGAATCACAGAGCCATAGATGCATGACGAAATGCAATTTCCCCTCCGTTTCTAAGCAACATGGGTTTGTGTTGTGCCCCAAGGTGAGGGAATGTTGAGGCCCTCATAGCTCCTTCCCTGGATCATGACAGCAATTGCAAATCTGCTGAAGTAATTTCAGACACACGAGGGAGTCCCCGACGATGAAAGTAAATTATTTTGACCCCATGTCTTTGTAGAGCGGTGCTGGATTTAACTGTGTGATTAATACCACAGACTGAGAGGAAGTGTTCACGGTTTCTCAGAGATGCAAACTTCTTTCCCGAACTCGAGAAGCACAGATAAAGTGGTCCTATGTCCACAGCTCCGTCTCGTAATCTCCTTTTCATAGTAGCCAGATGTTTACATTACGGTGTATGATTCACAAGTTATGAGAGGTATGATTCATGTATGACCTGTTGAATCCTACCCTGTGAACCTAAGGAACAAGCTCCAGCGTCCCCACACTGACCACAATCCAACAGACTAGCAGAGAGTTTTAATTCATCTCACTAACGGCTCTCGTTTCCCCTGTGGGAAAACACCATGATTTCCCCGTGTCACTCTCTTCCAGGGCACATCATTTCCTTTAGCGAGGCTGACTAATTTGGCTGGCACTTTGACCAGAAATTCCCAGCGGTGGTTATCAGGGGTCAACCAGAGAGCGCCTTCCAGTAATTGGTTAACTTTGAAAGCTGCGAGGATTCCTCTGTTTTAATAATTCAATTCGAAGTGTTTACCGCAGGGGGGTCCTTAATCTACCCCCTCCATTTACATCTGATTAGAGAATTAAGGGAGGACGAGGCAGAGACAATGCAACAATTCAGGGCTAATAGGCACTTAAAGACACGTCGTGACACATTGAACCGGGGTGAAACATTACGAACCGCTTTGTTAAATTAGCGGACATTAATGTCAGCGGCTCTTAAAAGATTCAGTGGACAGAGAGTGGGCTAACAAACGACATGTCCGAGGTTTATTCAGGAGCAGCTGTGTGACTCCTGTAAACAAAGTCATTCCAACTGGCAGGCTATGGCCGAGGCACAGGTTTTGGGAGACAGATATGATTCACATGTGAATATCACAGGCAGGCATAACGGCATTCTCACGTGCGAGGAGAACAGAAGCAGTAATGTGATTTGAATGGTCTGCATTACATCAATATTCCGAGCTTATTCAACTGATGGTTATTTAATATGAACTACTGAACTATGTCTAAACATAGATTCATTCCCATGATTGTTTATATCTAAAAGCACTGAACATATTTGCACCAGAAAAAAAATGTATTTGAAGAAATGTATAAAGTGGAAACAGTAAAGAAACATTAAAATTTTTTAATTAACTGAAAATGCATATTAATAATGTTTAATCTAACTTTGCTGTTTACAGATTGGGAAGAATGTAGTCGACATGTGGTTTGAGTTACTGTGGGAACGTGGGAGAAAAGTGGGCCACGGGACGCTGCGATCTCTGTGTATCGCGGCTCTGAAACCTCCCTGCCTGCTTACAGCGTCTCCTTCGCATACTTGGCAGAGGAGCCGCACGTCTGTCCGACTCTGCTGCATAAACACGCAGTTTATTAACTCAGCCAGCCGAAATTCCAGCCTTACAAAGGAGCAGTTTAATAATTGCTATGAAGAAGTGCATCCGCAGTCTCTCTCTCTCTCTCGCTCTGTCACATCACAGACACACGCACATTTTTCAGACATTATTGCGGTGGTCCTTCATTTACTTGTAAAGAGATGTGTAATTGATATCGTAATGAAATCCTCCCAGTGAACTGGATATAAACAACAAGCCCCAGCTTTCCTATGCAGAGCATATCACAGCCCAGCAGTTTGTTTTAATTTGACCGGCTAATGGATCTCATTTCCCTGTGGAAAAAAGCACCCTGCTTTCTCCCAGTCCCTCACTTCCACAAAGCCATTTCCTGTAGTGCTACCGGTTACACACGCATACACACATGCACGCACACACAAAACATACAATGGATGCACCCACACATGCACAGACATGTGTGTATACACACACACACACACACACACACACACACAAGGGCTGTGCTTTATAGTCTTCTGTAATAATTTCTTAGCAGCACACCTCCTTAGTCATTACTGTGAAATAATTATTGTCCTTTCAAATTATGCCGCAGTATGGTTATGCTGTGACCGCTTTTTTTTTTTTTTTCCTTGAATAAAAAAAGAAAACACATTCCTCAAGAGGCATTAGAAGAGTTGGATTTACAAGTGAGAAAGTGATTCTGAAAATATTGCCATGGACTTCAGAACAGTATTGCGCCATAAAAACACAGCCCCACAGCCCTTTCCTTGGCTTGTTCTACTGCACATATTGTATGTTAGTCTTCAGCACCAAGAGGTTGATGCAGTCTCAGTTTCAATATGCTCGTTAAACAATTATCCCAATCCTGTACCTCAATCATCTTAATTAGTCATTTAATTAGCACAGATTAGGTGCATCAGTAAGAATATTGACATGCTTACGTGTGTGGATACATTATTTAGCTTCACAGTGCTGCAGTGCAGCAGTAAATTAAAATGTTCACCAGGAACACGCACACAGAATATATTAAGGGGACTTAGTGCAAACTAAGCTCTTCTAGGATGTAAAAGGTAAGGAAGTAGAGTAAAGCAAGAAGTATGTGTGTGCATGTCAGTGATATTCTCCAAGTTGTGTATAATAAACTATCCATATTCAGTGTGCCAGGCAGACTCTCTTGCACTTCCCCACTCAAGGAAATGCTTCTTGATGTAGTCTGCACAGCCATGTTTCATTTTGTCCTCCCTTACCAATACCTGTGTTAATTTTTTTGTTTGTTTGTTTGTTTGATTGCTTTTCACCACCACAATGGAGCAAAACTCCAGCCCTAGTTATGGCACGTTCCTACAATTGCGCTGTCACAATGCACAACATTTTTTTCAGAGAATAAAAGAGCAGAGAGCCTTGAACCAACTGAAGAAAAACAAGAAAAAAAAAACAATGGAGTAGCATGCAAACAGCGGAAGAGCAGCAAATGAAATGAACATTGAAAATAAATTTAAATCCAAAGACTCTTAAAAAGCTGGAGTGATAGCCTTCAGTGGTTTGTAGTGGGCTGTTCCTGTCAGGGCATGGCTGAAGGATGCAGGGGTCTTCATATCCAACCATGGTCCAGGCATCCTGACCAGTGATGTGAAGTGCTTCAATAATGCAGAGAGGATGCTTTTCTGTGTAATCTCTTGGAAACTGGGTTGCAGGAGTACTTATTGCTCTGATGGTATGGGGAGGATGGAAAGAAAGAGAGAGAGAGAGAGAGAGAGTGAGAGAGAGCTGGGCACTGTATTTTGCTGCATATATACATGCATGTATGTATGTATCCATGTATGTACAGGAGTATGTAATGTGTGGCTAGAGACAATATTCAGTTGTTCAGTTGTTAAGATGATTTATGAGGCATTGGAGGTTTTGAAGCCAAATTTACAGTTCCACTAGAACATTGATAGTTGCTGCTACTCTGCTTATACTTCTGTGGAATCTGTGAGGTAGAGCTGGTGGTCAAGTGTTAGGTTGGGCTAAGGACTGAAATAGATTAAATGATAAGTGGCTGTAGGATTCAAAATCAACCAAGCAAGCAGAATTTGCATTTAGAATAGGGTAATTGATTAACTATAGATCACTGCTATGGTAATTTCACACCTCCCTGTCTATTCCCTGCAGCCTGCCGCAACACTCATACATGCAGTGTACTGGCCTTTGCTGCTTGTAATGTTCAAAGGTTTGTCACAAAGGATGGATGGGCGCTGTACTCCCAACAAGCAACTCTGGGAGTACCCGCAACTACACTCTCGGCTCTGCTGGTGTTGCTGTTGGTGCTCATGAGCAAAGCTGAGACCTGACCGCTATCAAGCTGCTGTTCCACAGGGAACAGCTCAGGCATCCGATCCCGTCAAACCAGCAGCCCAGCAATGTGCAATTTATTGCTCACTAGCATCCTTTAATTAGATTCTGTTACTACTGTTAGCGAGAATAGTCCAGTTTTACAGAAGGGGAAAACGTGATAGTGTCCTCAAGATGTGTTCTCGCACCTAAAAGGAGCTGAATCCAATGGTCTGATATCAGACCAAGAAACTGTCTCTCTGTGATTCTTAAAGAAGAAAAGTTTTTTTAGGTATTGCTGGATATTCTGTGTTACAAAATCTTCACTATAATACGCTCTTTCAAAAAGTCTGGTTTTTCCAGGTGCATTATTAAAACTCAGTCATAACAATTGATAGCATCATTTCATAAAGTGGAGTCCATGGCAATATCCCTGCAGAGAAAAAGAACAAAGCAGGTGCAGGCCATGATGAACGTAATTTCAAATGCTTCATTTACTGTGATCCTCTCTGATCTAGCAAAGGACATGCAGGCTGAGTTACTAGCATTTCTGTACAGGCAGAAAGAAAGGTAGGCAACTGTGGTATCGGTACAATAATAGTGCCATTTTTAAGGTAAAACATAGTTTCCAAACAATATGATCAACAAATACACTAAATAAATACAATGTGTAGCAAGAACATGTGTCCAAAACTCATTTTTAATGTTCTGAAACACTGTCAGCCAGGAAAGCGTTGTTTAAATGAAAAGTGCGGTTTGACCAAGTTTTTGCTTAAGGCTGACCACTTCTAAAGACTCAGCTGTGAATATTTTATGTTGGTATGATGGATTGTGGCAGATGAAGGGAAAGACAGTCCAAGTACAGTGGATGTGTGTGGCAAGTACAAGCCGCCACAGTTAGTCTACAACCAGACCCCCTGGGCCGAGTGGACTTCTTTAGAACAAAATGTTCAAAGTTGTCACAAGCTTTTTTTTTTTTTTGTCCACACATGTACATTGCCTCACGACTGTGCATCATATTATGGAGCTCATCATGAACCTTTGCTGGCTCACTATGCTAAAACGAAGGTTAGCCTACTGCAAAAAATAATGCGCTAAATTCACCACAATCTACGCAATTAATTGTAAAGAGCATCCTCTATTAAAATATAAGACCTATACCAACCCCATAAAGAATGACTACTACAACCATTGCTACTAATACCACTACTACTGATACCACTGTTACTATTATTACTACTAATAGTACTACTGTTCTCGCTACTACTGCTCCTGCCAGTAACTAACAGCCCTTTGCATTCCTGCTACCTATACTTATACAAATAAGTACCAGGTCACATGTTGTAACACCGCTTAAGCGACTTCGTAGTAATGGGACGTATTTATCTATCCGAGCCAAACGTTTAACTGGATGTCTGTACTCTTCATTACGAAACAGGATATTACTAGGCTGGTGAGTAAAGTGCCAGTTAAAATTACGCATGATAAACGTTTATTTTGGTGGAGTCCCCCATGGTTTTCATTGCGCTGTTCCTTATCAAATGAAATCGCAACAGTCCACGCTGCTATCGGCCGGAAGTGCGTGGGAACTCCTTCCAAAGAATAAAGCCCAAGCTTTCGGTGAAAGTTCGTAAAATATTTCCACTGTATTTGCGTACTCCAGTACTTTTCTCTGGTTGTGCAAATGGCTGCAAGACTGAATTGGGTTTTGTTATGCAGCGCTATACTTAGTGTTTTTCACTTATATTCTTGCTTCCACGACAGTGACGAAGGTAAGATGCATTTTCCATTTATCAAATTTGTAGTTAGTGTGGGTACTGGACTTTAATTCTCTCTTTTGGAATTCCCTTAAAACGTGCACTTGAACTTTCACTAAACTGTACTTTAAGTCACTAAACAGTATTTTTAAGTATATTACCGTGTTATTAAGTTTCACGAAGAGGTCTGTGTACAGGACAAATATGATTTTAGATGTGGACATGGGTAGATTACTCAGTTTTAAACGTAGCACATGGATACTTTCACTCGTACTTGTCGTTGGCTGGTTTCAGTAAAAGTTGCTCACGAATAAATAATTCAGTTTAGTTGTCATGCTTACCATTTCACACGTTCAGAAGTGTGTTACTTTTATCTAATAGGGGAATAAATTCTCCACTCAGACAACAATACCATTTGAGTAAACGACCACTTGTGTTGCACTGAAGTAAGTACAATAGCCACTGTCTTTAGAATGAACCATACTGTTGGTGTCTGTAGACACAAAGGAATGAAGGACACCAAGGCTTCCCTCAGCAGACTGAGTTATACTTATGCTATAAGGCAATGTTGTCATGTTTTTTTCTGTATTTCACATTTTGTTTTGTTAGCATTATTGTTTACCAGGTTGTATTTATTGAGCAAACAAAACTCAGTGATTGGATCCATGCTTGGATCTCACAAGCATAAGGTTAACTCTGGAACACATTTTAAACAACACACACACACACATACACACACACACAGAGAGAGAGAGAGAGAGAGAGAAACGTGAACAATGCATGTTCAATAAGATGTATAAGTGTGTAAGTAATGTATCAAGTTAGTCTTGCCATCCTGCTTTTCCCCTTACTAAAAAAAAAAAAAAACGTTTTGATGTTTCAACAGGGGTTACTATGAGTGTGCTGTAATATTTATTAATTGTCTTTAATGTTTGTTCTTGTGTTTTAAACAAATGCATAAATAAGTGATTATGCAAAAAAAAATGTAGATTTTGCATTTTCATTTGTTAACTATTGACAATTTGGAGCCTTCAAAATAGCTGGTAACCGTCTTAGGACATGAGAGAGGTGGGTGTATGTGTTCACAGAGATACTCCGTAGCAATCCAAATAAACAATTACTGTGTTCTCACAGATCTGGAATTTTAAGAAAGTGAGTACAAACCATAACTTGATTTATATCCTGTAATAACTGGTTTATCATGTGGCATTCCAAAGAGTGGTAAATAAAAGGCTTGAGACACTTAGAGGGGGAAAATAAATTTTATCTGAGTTGAATGGAAAGAGTAATCATAAATCCATAATTATTTATTTAAATGGCCATAATGATGCAATCATCTGTTGTAAAAACCATTTATCAAGTTTAATGTCTTAATTGTTAAATGAGGAAAGTCGAAAAGACGAAACAAGCAATGCAACAAAATGCATGCTTGCATATGTTCTGCATCTGTCTATAAGACACTGCTTAGCAACATCACAAACAGACCAGTGGCTCTCGGGTGCTCAGGCCTTCCCGCCGTGCTGACGGGATGACCGCAGCCGTTGGCTTTGTGTGCGTGTAGTGGCGCTCAGAAGTGCGAGGGAGCCTACGAGTGTCCCCGATGGAAGGTGACGTCACCCGCCTGGAGCGAGAACGGGAGTGTGATTAGTTCTCTTATCTGCGGACCTTGGGCTTCGGTGCGGCGAGCTAATCATATCTCCCGGTCTGCCGTGTGGCTGCAGACCTACCTTAGTGAAGCGTGTGTAGCAATGCCAGATACAGATCTTTTAACCACACATATGAAAAAAAGATCTTGTGTGTGAATGTGGGTGTGTGTGTGTGTGCTGGTCTAAACTCCAGGTGTTTACGTGAGTGTGAGCACATGTGTGCGTGAGAGAGAGCTTTGCAGCAGAATATGTGCCAGAGTTTCTCAGAATCGCGTTCTTTGGACGGGTGTATGCACGCCCTTTGCAAAGAATGTAGCAATACATATGCCCAATGCTTTAGCTGTGTATACCCAGGCATTTAGCAACCATGCCCTGTGTTATAAATCTCACAAGCATAGTAGGTCAGGCAGGAATGTCACCACAATAGTTTATTTGAAAGAAAAAAGTTAAAGTGACTACTAATAATTTAACTAATAACTAATAATTTGAATCTGGAATATGTACAATATAGTAATGAGAACACAGCGGATATGAATGAATGTGGCATTGTTTGCTTCTTCATCTGTTATTGTCTTAGACATAAGGTTGAAGTTATCCATTTTTGATTTTGTTCAGTGATTTGGAAAGTGAGCAGTGCTTTAGGTTAATTATTTTCTCCTTGAAGTGAAACATCACCAAAATAATTTATGGTAAAAACAGAAACCATAGTTCAAAGCACAAATGTCAGGTGAAAAGCAATGTTTGTGGTAGCTGAGTGTGTTGCCAATTGTCTGATGGAAGGTCATAATGAACAGTTTCCTTTTGATAATACAATGGATGAGGTCTCAGTGTGACGCCTCTGTTCTTTTACAACGTGGGAGAAAGTCCTCTTCGTAATGTTGGTGACGAATTGTCGAATGATTTCATTTAACTCACGTCAAAGCTTAACCCCTTCAACAGGCTAGATGCAGTATTAGCAAAAATGCTGCTGTTCAATCTTTATACATTCTGGCACTAAGCTGTCCTGTGTGGGCACTTCAGCCCAGCTTAATACATCAAATCATTTTACCATCGATTGTAAATTTCACTTTACAACATACCCAACATGCCTGCGTCAGGGACTTGAGATGAAGTGGATCAAACACTCATGTTATTGTCATAAATGTTTTAATAAAGAGTCCTTTTAAAAATAGATGGGTGTTCATACTGGCATGTTGAATTATTAATGTGGTGGGACTTTATTTTTACGTGTTGTAACAAAATGAAATCTGTGGACTTGGCAAAGCTTGCGGAGACATGCTTTTTCTCCTTCCTGGCATGTGTAACAGAAGAAGCCCTTCCTAACAAACGCTGCTTATTTTGGCATTAAGGCATGTGGTCGGACAGAATATGTTTGTGGATGGTGTGATTTTGGAGAATTCATACTTCTCATTCTCATACCTATTCCAGATTCATTAGATGTTTCCAACTACTTGGTAGAGTACTGGGATTTAAAAAAAAAACAGTTTTGAAAAAGATTCATTTCTGAAAGCTCACAAGGTTGGCTAACCGCAGCACAGTATTGAGACTACCTTTCATACATATACAGAACAAATTTTGCTTTGTAGATTATTGTAGTGCTAAAGTATAAAGCAAATTTATATTGTCAGTGGCTTTGTAGAAGGCTTAATCCTGTATTGCTCAGAAGAGAAAATGATATTCACTTCCCCTCATGTATCTGCATTTTAAGAAGGAGCTCATAAATGAGTGATGTAGTCATGAGGAGGTTCAAAACACAGCGGATTAGAAAGCACTACAAGCACAGGCATAGCCAGGAACAGACAGCTGGGCAATCAGGAATCTCTGCTTAATATGAAACCTTTGTGAGTCATGAACATACATGGTTTCACATTGTGATGTCACACTGAGCCTGCCCTTTTGAGGGGTCTTGCCAGGTAGAATTTGTTTCGACACTGTATCTGTCCAGCGGCACTTTATAGCAGGGGTCAAATGGCAGCACCCAGACTGTCATTCCTCGTTAAATGGGGCCACTGATCTGGCGGAGAGAGATAAGGGGCCTGGGTCAGTGAGGTAATCACACGCAGCGGGTAATGGATCGCTGGGGTAACATCCATCTCAGCAGTAACTGCAATTAGCAGCTTTAATATTGCCGTTAGTGGTCAGGGAGATGGATGGTGCAGGGTGCAGACACAGCGGAGAATCCTTGATTGATGTTATGCGTCGCAGTTATTTCCCCACACGGCCCGCGGATTATGACCGCTGTTTATGAATCCTGCAGAAGCGCATGGTTTCTGCGGCGGGCCCTCTCTCCATCAGCGCGTTCTGTCTGGCGTGGAGTCCCCTTTTTGCGCGGGCCCTTCAGTGAACACCACGTTGTGAGCGTCAGGCGACTACGCCTGTCTCCTCTCAGCTTCTGCAATAAGACCGGTGTCATGCGGCTCTTGTTGATCTTCCGTCGGTTCGGTGGGTTTGAGATTGCTGGATTCAGTGAGGAGATAAAGGAGTGGGGTTTTCTTTGTCGTGGCTCCTCTTGTAGCTCTGTCAGATCCACCACCACGGAGGCGGGCCCGTCATCTCTGGCGGACACGCTGAGAGCCGAGATGTGGCTGCTTGACAGAAACCTTCTCATGTGAAAGAATGCATGTCCTCCAAAGTCTGGGATGCTGAAAAACTCTTTCCCTCGGATTTTGTTCCAGGCTACTACCCTTCCTTTTGCACTGTCCCCTTCAGTAACTGTGGCTACATGCCACTGCTGTTTGCTCATACTGTGTATATTTGGAAAGGCAATTCCCATTACAGCCCATTATTCCCAAAATGCAGAGCAACTGTTTAGTCTTTCGTCCCAGTTGGATGTACATCAGGTTAAATGTCTGTCAGATGCCTCAATGTTAATGGTTTACAGAAAACAGGCAAGAAAATACATGTCATTTCCTTGAGAGGTTACACAGATTGGTGTAGAAAGGTCTGTGAGAAGATTGCTGTTGTGCTGAATGTTCCAGTTGCAGTGAATAATCCCTTGAATGTGCTCTTTGAATAGAGAGTAGACTTGTTCTCCTTTTGGCCGGTGTTTTGTTGTCGTGAGCTGAGGTTCTCTGACAAGGCATTGGTGGCCTGTCTGTTCTGCCTGGTAGCAGGTCCAGCCATGTCTTCATTTCTGAGAAACCCCTCCCGATCTTTCCCACTTCTGAAGGCTTCATTTCTCCTCTCCCCATTTTCCATTGTTTTCAACTGGCAGTTCTTTAATCTGTGACATCTTTCTTTGGCTTTCCCACTCACATTACGTCATATTCAGTTTAATCCTTAACGTTTCTAGTTGGCTTGCTGCTTGCACTGTGTCATGCTCGGCTCTTTATTAAATAACATGTTTACTTGGCTTCCTTCTTTCTCTGTGTCATATTCACTTATTCTATCTTTGATAATCGGGTTCCATCAACTCTCTCCCTTTACATTGCATAACATCACTGCTGCTCTTGTGCTCCTTTCTACTTTAGCAGTTATTATGCATTTTGTAGCTTATTAACAGTGTCTTTTCAAGGTCCGTGTTCCTGCATTGTATGAGGGGGACTCCTGGTGTTAACCTCTTTTGAAGGATATATCCCCAGTTCCCGCTCTAGCTTGTGAACAGGCCTTTCCCTCTAATTCTGGGCAGTTTTGCCCATCACAGTTATAATCCTACACTGCAGCCTTCATTCCACTCTGTCACACTCTCCAGATACATGAAATCCTTCACTTCTGCCAAAATTTCATTTTCAATTGACACAGTTCCCCCAGGCTATTATTTTCCCTTTATCCTCTGACTAAAAATAATAAGGTTTATAATTAAATCTGCTTAAACAGATAGATTTTTACTGTAGTCTTCCTACATTCACATTTTAAACTCCAGTTAAAGACTAAGAAGGAGAATAATGATGAGACTTATTGTATTTAACTTCAAACGGCTCAATATTTTCTTACTTAATTATACAAAAAAGGCAAGTGAATATGTGTTGCAAGGCATCATTATATTTAAACAAATGATTTGTTGTTATTGCGGTAGCATAGCGTAGCGTATGAATAATGTATCAGCAACGAGACAATGCAGATAAACATGAATGTGTCACAAAATAAGGAGTTTCCAGTTTGCCTAGAAATGAGTTGGTGTGTGAGTGTTTAAAGGATAGGAGATGAGATGAGAAAATTCTCTTTGCTGCCATTTAGCTAAACAGTGTACCGAGGAAAAGCAGAAAGCGGGGTTACTGAAGTGTGCTTAACATGTGACAGTACTGCTTCAGAGCATGAGTCATTACTGAGATACACATGGCCATGTCGATAGCAGTATCTTTTTCCTTCGTCTTGTCATTTTCAAGTGCATTTGGTGTACTAGGATGTGTCTGTAATGGAAAAAAGATGCTAAATATAGACGGGTACTTCCAATGTTCTTCTCTCTCTGAAAATTCCCTCATCTTAAGGTGGCCCTTCCTGTCTCACTCATTGAGTTTCATTTTGTGACACCAGATGTCCAATACATTATCTTGACAGGGGGGGCCGAGCTGTGGGAAGGAATATTTAGCATAGCATTATAGATAGACTCTGTGAAGTGGTGAACTGGGTCCACTGTGGAACACAGCTGATTTGCATTCATGGGGTACTTACAATATGAACATATTTCACATATAGTACATATAGTATAGTGAGCATAAAGCTGTAAGTATGTGTATAATTACAAGTGTACTTTTATAAACTTGTGTATTAAAATTTCAGCACAGGAAGTCCCCTCAGTGGAAATGCTTGACCTGTACTTGGCTCGGGTCATGAATTCTTTGTGAGATTATTGTATTAAAGTCACAAGGAAATGAAAGTAGTCAAAGGATTGTTGACTGTGAACAGCTACATTCATTGTTCATATACAAAGCCCTCTTTACAGTCCTGTAAGTGTGTTGGTCTGTGAAACATTACTTGTCTTTTTGCATTTCAGTGTCTATAGGCACATGCAAGGGCTGCATTGGTCAATTATTTGTGTTTTGTTTGGTTAGACCCATGTGAATCCACTTCTTTCATGTTACTGCTAACCTGCTACCCTCTACAGTACCCGTGTTAGCTGTTCTCTGTAAATTATTACGTGAGATTGAATTAAATACCTCAACAGACACACTGGTTTCTCTCTACTTCAAATACACAGGCAGAAGCAGAGGGAGAACCTGGCAAAGAGGAGAAAATGTCTGCGAGTGACGCATACAGAATAAGCGTAACTTAGAACGGTCGAGTCAGAACTTAAAGCAGGCGAGTGTGTGCAGGCGAGTGTGTGCACAAGGTGGGGAAGCTCTGAGGGTGGGCTGATGCAGGGAGCGCTTACTCACAAGGAGTAAGGAAATAAGTCATATTAATGTCTGATACAACTCAGTGAGATGCCAATGGCTCATTATATCATAGGTTATGCGTCAATATTGTGTATTATCAATATTATATATGTCTTGGTCAGAGGTCAAGTGTTTTAAGTAAACAGATGTTAAAGTCAGTCAGGCTATGTTTACCCAATGAAATTTATGAGCAAATTCATGAGTTTATGAGCGCAGTGTTGTCAGCGTCGGCTGGTTCCCGCCACCCCCCCTCTCTCTGTCGGTCTGCTCGCTGTGGTAATGCCCAGCCTAAACCCCTCACAGCTCCGTCACAGCCCGCTGCTCCTGATCGCGCGGTTTGCAGACGTTCCCGCCGAATCCCCCCGAATCCCCCTCGCCCCAGCACACCGCCTGCCGAGGAATCCTCTTACTCACACTGTCTCCGCTTGTCTGTTTGTGTCCACTGGTATTTGACATTTTTATTATATTATTATGTTTAATTTATATTTAATGTACTTGGAAGCATTCTTCCAATGAAAAATATGCCATGTGATATGTTTATGCCAAAAGTCCTTTGCAGTCTAATCAGTATATTGGTCTGTGCAGGCTCTGTTTCTGTCTGTCTCTGTCTCTCTGTCTCTCTGTCTCTCTGTCTTTCTGTCTCTCTGTCTTTCTGTCTCTGTCACTGTGTCTGTCTCTGTCTGTCTCTGTCTCTCTGTCTTTCTGTCTGTCTGTCTCTGTCTCTCTCTGTCTCTGTCTCTCTGTCTGTCTGTCTCTGTCTTTCTCTGTCTCTGTGTCTGTCTCAGTCTCAGTTTCTGTCTCTGTTTCTGGGTCTTGGCCCCAGTCTCAGTCTGGGACTGTCTGGGTCTGGGTCTCTGTCTCTGTCTCTGTCTCTGTCTCTTCTCTGACTATGTCTCTGCTTCTGTGTCTGTGTCTGTGTCAGTCTCCCCCTGTCTTGGTTTCTGTCTCGGTGTCTGTCTCTGTCTCAGCAGATAGAGGGGGAAGCCGGGAGAAGGGGAGTAATGGGGGAGGAGTCTTTAGTGTGTAAGAAAAGCATATGTTTAAAGTAGGGCATCTCAATTTTTTCAGTCTCTCCTCAACAGTATTCGTCTTTAGTTATGTCACATTCTGAATAAAACAAACACAAAGCGCTTGTACTATACTATAAACAGTATTTTTGATGTAGGGCGATAGTACACTATGCTATCACTGCAGATTCCCTTAATCACCTCTGCAGGGACCTGACACAAGTTAAACAGAGATTTGTGGAATATTGTGGCAGAGCTTGAATTCCCTCCACTCACGTCCTCTCCTTGTTGTTTTTCTATTCTTCTTGAAGCCTGTTACGAGTGTGTCAGTGTGTGTGTGTTTGTGTGTGTGTGTGTGCTTTATATGTGCATGGGCGTGTGTGTGTCTGCTAATAAGACTGCCCCTTACAAAGCATCTTGAAGACACAAGGGAGAAAAATTGAACAAATTGAACTTTTAATGGAAGGCACATGGAGAATGTCCTCCAGGCATATATTTTGCAGTTACAAAGAAATGGCCCTGCGTGTATATACAGTACTCTTGGCTTGGGCAGTAACATCCCAAAGTCATGAATCATGTCTATGTAAATTTGTGGCTTCTGTTTTAAAGCTGCTTATTTCTGGCAATAAAACTGCAGTTTCTATATAGAGACAGGAACTCTTTAGTAAGAACTAGAACAATGAATTGACTTTCCATAGCAGGAGAAGTCCATTAGTCATTCAGTGCATTAAATCAAGTCCCTTTTAGGTATTTTGAGGGGGACTCTTCCTCAGACAATATAAATAGGCCTTCAGAGCATTATAGGGAAAATTAATTAATATACGCATCAGAAATACTGTTTAACTTTTAAGTGAAGTATACCCCTGTGTGGTGCCTGCACATAGTCTTAATTTAACTGTGAGAGCACAATTTCCATCCTTTTGTGGAAAAACAGAAATCTCTTTAAGCATACAGCATGATTTTATTCATGTTTGTGTCTTGGTTATTTTGGTTATTCATGATAGAGTGAGGCCTTCATCTTAATATTTGGAACATAAATACAAATTTCAAATGTTGATTGGTACCCAGTATATGTGTGCATAATAAGAACTGAATTCACCACACCAAACATAATTTATATTTTATGTGAATCACCCCATCTTGTCTTTGCAAATAGGAACAGGCTTTGATTGAAGGCATACCAGGAAAATTAGCTTTGTGGCTATGAAGCATTTTGGTGTTTAGTGTAAGGTCTCTGTCCGCCCGGACCATGCCATAACATTTACATTTATTTATTTAGCAGACGCTTTTATCCAAAGCGACTTACAAAAGTGCATACAGCAAGTGGGCAAAACTTACTGAATATGTTAAAGAGTACTGCTGTTATCTAGGTGCCACCTTCTTTTATCATGTGTGGATTCTAGTTTGTGTTACCTAAAATTTCAAATCTCAGACATGCCTTATGCGTGAGGTATTTCTGTCTGAACTGGCATAAGTTGTCTCATTAAATGAGATTTTATGTAGAGCACAAGTAGAAAAAAACTGAATGTTTCATTTTGAAATAAATGATAGAGTTTGCTACTTTTTAATTACTTTATGGTGTTCACACAGAGGCAGATATTAAAGGAAATCGGATGAAGATCTAGTCTCGCAGGGCATTCTGAATGAGACTAGTGCTGGAGGCACAAGCAAAAGGAAAGTGTTATTTCAGGGTCCCCGTGTTTGTGAATACTTATTTCACATATTGTGAAAACACAACCCATTACACCAGGCAGGCTGAATAAATACTATTACGTCTGAAAAAATGGACTTTGCACATATAAACAGAGGGAACATTTTAGTCTGATGGGTTGAAAATGAAAGCAAATACAATTTGCCCACACAGACCTTGAATGGCATATAGTATCAGAGGAATTGGAGTGGCACTTTGGAAAGTAACCCCTGTTCAGCTCTCTCTCTCAGGGTCTCTCTCTCTGTAGCTTCCCAAAATGGACTTTTTCATTTAATTCAAATGCAGTACAATGTACAACCATGGGGGGAAAAGGAAAAAAAAGGAAGATTCATTTATGGTTTGTTCGTTGTTCCAGATGAATTCTTCCAAAGAAAATGTAAATGTTGTAATGAAAAAAGTTCTAGTGTTTGCCATCATATGTGCTTTGTTTGTGGTAATAATATCAAGTGCGGTTAATGAGTAAGTCATTGAAATGAGTAATTTCCTCTGTCTTGCCCAAGTGTATGGATTAAACGAGCACGTTGGGCATTGGCTGCTTCCTCCTTTTCCATGGGAGAGTATCCGTGCCAATGGGCCATGAATAAGTCACAGTGTGTCCTGGAGTCTGCTTCAGAGGGTGGCATATGGTGCTTTGATTTTGCCCTGCAGAACTTATGTTTAACTTATGTCCAGATGAAGCTTTGCCATATGCCGCCCCGCAGTGCCCATCCTTCATTTAAAGGACCAACTCTCTCCTCTGATGAGCACATCTCATTTGAATTCGACACCAAATCATCACTTATCAGCTGACGGTTAATGATAAGAAGTAGGACATACTGAAGATGCTGAATCTCAGATAATTGAGAGGGTCTGAACAGCAGATTGTCTGTCTGCAGTTTCTCAAACTGGATGCCCTGAAGCAGAGGGCTTCCTTCTTCTCATGGTTATCTGTCAACTTCGGAAAAAGAGGGGAAAGAATGAGATTTAGGGTCACCCGAGATTTCGGGTAAATCAGATAATGGTAGCCTGCTGGAGTGGGGGCCGTGTGGAATTCCCCTAACACAGCTGATAGCTCTACTGTTCGGGGTGGGAGGCCTCAGATCAAGGGTAGATGCCGAGGTGGGAAATGTATTCATAAAACGTTTGACTTGATAATTTGAAAACTGGGAATATACAGTGTCCTCCATATTTCCTCACCAGTCCTGCCTACAAAATGTGAAATGGATGCTTAAAAATAGCTATAATGTGTAGTGTAAATATTGGATATTTTTCTGGTTAAAATAATTATGTTTGTCTATTTTTAATGGTATACTTGAATCTTACTATGGTTATACAGAGCAAATTCAGTCAAATGATTTTAATCCATAACGCATAAAGTTCACATTTCTTCACACCTAATCTTTAAAACAAAATCCAAAAAAGCAAATCTACACCAGCATTCTGGTATAAATGGAGGTAACACAGGTTCAGAAGTGGCACATATTATCGCAATTGTAGTCAGAGAGCTCTCTGAAGCCTGCAGGTGGTGGTTATTAACTTCCACCAGTTGGAAGATGTCAGTGAAGAAATGGCACAGTGGTACAGTACAGTGTCAGTCCTTCTAGACACATCCTCCAACAAACTGTATTGTGAGCTTTTTGGACCCACTCATTAGTGTTGTGCTGGAATAAAAAGAAGAAGGTTGCCAGATGTTGAGGAAAAACCACATTGTGTTCTTTTTTGAATTCTTACAGTCCTTGTTAAGAACGAAGTCATGAACCGCCATACATATCGGGGTATTTGGGGCAAAAAGTATGTTTCCTCCCCCAAGAAGCTCAAGTATGATGCCATTGATCGCCATTATCCAATGATGCCATTTATATGCCATTGATCGATGACCATGAAACAACGAAAAGGTTAACTGAGCACTAAATAAAGGTATTTAACTGGCAGTCTAAATGTTTAGACCTCAATGCAATCTATTGTTTGTGGTTTGAAGTCAATAAAGCAGTTTACAAATGAAACCAAAAGATCTGAAGAACCTAGAGCAATTCCACCAGGAGGAATGGTCAGCACCCCCTTTCAGTAGGTGAACATTGGCAAAAAGCATCTTGGAGCATCTTGTAAGCGTAATCCCTAGCAGCAGTGTGGAGCTGTTGTAAGGAAGAGGGCTTATAACAGAAAGGTTTTTGGTTCAATTCCCCGCTGGGGCACTGCTGCTGTACCTTTGGGCAAGGTACTTATCCCATAATTGCCTCAGTAAATATCCAGCTGAGTAAGTGGGAAAAAAAAATGTAAGACGCTCTAGCCAAGAGCTTCTGCTAAATGACAGAAATATAATATTATATAATAGACAATACAGAGGAGGATTTACAAATTATTAACCACAGGAGTGGCTTTTGGAAATAAGATCGAGATTACAGTATAACATTGTTAACATTGTTTTTAAGCAGGAAAAATGTCTAATGTATACATACCAAACCCCCACCCAATTCTGATAGTAAAAACTGAATTCCAAAGACCTACAGCATGGGTCCTTCAGCAGGCGGGTGAAAGCACTGACACGGAAAGAGTTCTGTTTGTGCTGTTTATTTTACTGAATTGTTTTCTTGAAGAATTACCTCTGCCTTTATATGGTATCTTTAATGCTATATATTTAAAAATTCTAAAAAAAAACAAAATGAGGAACAACACATCAACTGCCATGTTTGTTTTAGCTTTAATATTAAAAAAGGACATTGTACCATTGTGATCATCATTCTGACACGTGTGACCACCATATTAATGCCAATATGTAAACCAGGACGTGTAAAGATTACATTTCATAGCCTCAGATGTTTCCGGAGATGAAAGCACAGGAGTCGGTTTCCGCAGAGTAATTAAATGCGGCAACAGTACAACATACATCAGCGAGCTTTTATTTGATCTGGTGGGGATCGCGTTCTAGGTGGCTTTGATCTCGGATGCGCAGTACTGTTGAGATCAGCAGTATCTCTAAACAGTGGAACCCACGGTGTTAGGTGGCAGCTCTGCGCTGAAGGCATCGGCGGACACATGGGAGTTAAGGGAACGCAATTCCAAACGGTGGCGTTTATCTGCGCCTTTCCGTTCTGCTTGTCTCTGTCACTTAGCCTTTTGTATCGCCAAAGAAATACTCTGATTACACCGGGACCGTAGCAGTTGAGTCTTGTTCTTATGCTTCTGCAACAAAAAGCATATTCATGACTTCAGTGTGGCTCATTGTAAGAAGGGATTGCGCGCTGTATTTGGATTGTATTTGTCATCTTCTGTATTGACTTACGGGCGGCTCCTACAGGGGTAATCACAGTGATTGGTTGTGAGTCAGACTCCGCTCGATGTCAGCTGTCTTTCAGGCAGTAGTTTTAGTGATGATAAGTTGATAAGCAGGCGATAACTTATCTTTTTATTATAGCCGTGATTATATGCTGTTTTCTGCATGCCTGTACAGTACAGATTGTTCAGCTGTACACAACACCATCTGAAGAATGGGTTAAGGCCTCTGTGACTTACAGGGAATCTTGATTATGAAAGGAGGTGCCAGTTATTGTTTCATGGCTTACTGATTTACAAAGGATTCATACCCCACTTTATGGCTCTTAGTCATGCATGACCTAGTCTTTGCCTGCACTGATTTTCTTTGTAATTATATCCTATGGCAACAAACCTGGCAACAATAGACTCAAACAGAGACATGGACCCTGACCAATTCCAAACCTAACATTAAGTATAAAAAAAGCTTTTCTGACATATGACCTAAAAGCATTTACCACGATGAGCTGTCATAGTTTCCAGTGTGGAGTGCTCGTTTTGGTCTGCCTCTTACTGCTGCTGTTGTGAACACTATCAACAGCAGCAGAAATGTGGAGCTTCTTTATTTCTCAATAACATAAAGCCTTCCCGCCCGTATCACCAAGCATGTCTGGACGGATTCTCTTCATGAGCAAGTCCACCCACATCGTACGTTAAACGCAAGCATGGAGCAGGGCCAGAACAAAGCAAGTCAGGCCGCCATCTAAATAAACAAAATCTCATGTTCCGCTGCTTACCGTGCCCTGGTTTCACTCTCCAAATACAGCGATTTGACACCTGCATACAGGAGGAAGGGAGTATATATGCGAGAAGCCGGTGTGCATGGTTTCCAGTCCTGTATATGGAGGGTACTGGGGGAAAAGTGCCTGCTTGCGTCTGTGCTTGGGGAGCACAGAGAATACCGCATCTCTGGCAGTTTTGATCCCACTGCTGAGTGTCAGTCATGGCTAAAATCACAATATTATGTGATGTAGGATTTCCTATTCATGGCTGACGTGCTCCTGCAGTTCGGTGGTTTTGTTTTTTGGACGGCTCTTACCTTCCCCGCCGGACAAGTGACATGACTGACGGAGAGCGCTCTGCTCTCCCTGAACTCAGCAGAAAAATAGCTCTGGAAGAAGAAAAAAAAATCAATAGAGGCGTCCTGTTTTTCCCTAAACTCTTGGCAGGTTTGTTCCAGCGTATTTAGCCGACAGCGCGGGGTGAAAAACAGGCTCCCAGCTCTCCATTTAATCTGAGCTCCGTGCAGCTGAGCTGCATTTTTCTTCCCCCTTTTTACACCTCTCCCTCTCTCCAGCGCTCGTGGAGGGGTGGCTGAAACACAGGCGCTGTTTCACCCATGCACAAGGAGCAAAGACAAACAGCGTTAATGTTCCTCTGCCCTTTGCAGTGCGCATTATGGCTTTGTGTGAACGCACATGTTCTCGTCCTCCGAGAGGCCTAGCGGTGGAGGGACGACCCCCTCGGATCGTCTGCTGGCAGTGTAATTTCCCCCGTGGACGGCTGGCTCGGCAGCTGCTCATCTTCCAGGGCGGAGGAATGTAAACAGAAATGTGGGGGGCCCGGGGCGGAGAGGACATTGGGAAAAGCAAACCTGTGAGTGGGCACGGTTTGCAGAGAGCGCTGGGTTAGCGCTGGCGGCTTTGTTACCGGTCGGAATAATGGCAGAGGAATAACCAGGAGGACGGAACGCTCAGCCAATGTTCTCATCGCTGTGGAGCCGGGCAGATTACACACCTTTGTCAAGTCCCCTGACCTATTGTACGAGCACCACATGGTGGGGCGGGCGGGGGGGGGCGTGGATGGGGTGTGGGAACAAATGTGGGATGAGAGCGAGGTAGTAGACATTGGCTAGATGAATAGCAGGACTCTGAAGGTTAAGCCGTCTGCCTGCTGGCTGGAGTTATCAGCTTGCACCACAGTCTTAAGCTTCCTCACAGTCTTCCTCCAATATGGCTCTCACAGTAGGCCATTTACTGTCTGTGGCCATCTGAGACTAGCGCAGCTTTCGGTCTTAGGAGCCTTTTATAAGCAGGATTGTCATTCAGAATCTTAAAGCAGTTTTTCAAAGCCTTTATTTTCCTTTATTTATTTGCCTTTATTTTATTTTATTTTTATTTTCGTCACTCAAGGTTGACTTGACGTCACTTATTTGTGCTACTCTCACTTACAATTGTCTGCTGCTTTTTTGAAATATCTGTTATAGCTGTTATAGCTGTTCTGTCTCAGACACTATGAAGCCGTAGCCGTTTTTCTTCTTGACACTGCTGTGAGTGAAAACAATCATGTGGGCCTCTAAAATCTCTCTCACGTGTAACACGGAGAATTGGAATAAATCAATCCAAAGGATAGATCTAAAGCAGTTCTGGGCAAGTTTCACTTCGGCTAACTGCTGTCCTCCATATTTGCTGATGGTTATTGCACCCTGTTATTTACAATAACCAGAGTCAGTTAATTCAATGATTAATGTGTTAAAACAGGATTCTTGTAACAGTTTGTCTTTTTTTAAGTAGTTGGTCCAGGCAAGCCAATGATGTCAAAGTATTTACATACTTTCTTACAATCAAATATCCGAAAGCAGTTAGGGGTCTTGAAATGGTAAAATTGAAGTTACTTTGAAATGCCGGAAAGCTTTTTTTTTTCCATCTGTAAAGCCTCAGGTTAAAGCTGATAGCTGACCTAAATTGAACCAGAAAAAAAGTATTTAATAAATTCTGTGCACGGCAAAATTGTAACTTTTGGCATTTTTTCCCCAGCAAATGGAGTTCAGCCTGAACTGAGAATTTTCCATCAGTCATGTGCCCTGAAGATGGACGAGGGTCCCTGCAAAGCTGCGATGGACAGGTTCTACTTTAATGTGGAGACTCGCGGCTGTGAGAAGTTCATATACGGCGGGTGTCAAGGCAACGCCAACAACTTCGACACCCTGGAAGAATGCGAGGAGATGTGTCTGATGAAACGTAGGTTTGACGGGAATTTCAATTGAAATGAATGTGCCTGCTTGTCCAAAATAAGACAATAGCATTATGTTCTATGGTTTGTAATGTTGTGACCTGTGACATTGGAGTTTGAAAAAGTTTCCTATGAACACATAATTAACTGAAGGAGTTCAGAGAATTCAGAGGTAAAATGGTAACAGTGCTGTTTCAAATTTGCAGCTGCTCCCAGGCTCCTACAGTACACGACAGAAATCATTCATCTCAGGTTCAGTTACTGGTGATTATGACCAGAACAGCACTGGTGGTGGTGATGCTGATGCTGATGGTGATGGTGATGGTGATGATGAAGATGATATTGTCAGTCTTTGTTCTTCCAGTAATATGCCCTTACTCAATTCTTGTTTTGGCCCTGGCTTTGATTCAGCTCAGTAAAAGGTTATAGAGGCAACTCAGTAAGGAATATGTCCTGGTACATTTATTAAAAGTAAAGAGAATAAAACATTTTTGTTTCCATAATGCTCTTGAGCTGACATGTTTTGTGAGGCATATTAGCCGAGAACAACTATGTCACGATATTGAAAAATAACAGCAGTCATGTTCTCCATATTGTGTGCCGCAATATGCATTATTCATCCTCAGAGCACAGGAATCATGGCTGCATTTGCATTTTGCGGGCAGTTCCTTCCACATATTTTAAAAAGATCTACGATCACAAAGAGCTTCCATTTATCATCCCCGCAGAGGGACAACCCCAGCTTTTCTGGAATTCATTTGGCCGTTTCGCCAGGGCTTTCCTGTGGAAAAGGGGAACTTGATGCCAGGAACAGAAGGTCATCGAAAACATGACCGTCCTACACACACATTACAAGCCTTCCGCTGCTTATTAGCTTTTTTCCAGCACATTCTGCGGTTTGCTACTCAGATTCTAAGCGGAACTCTCGGACGGTACTTGGCTATTCCCTCCCCATCGGAACACTGAAGCAACAATGGGCGGTGTCATTCAGCAAATGAGTGAGGGGCGTGATTACAGCGCCGGGGTCTGGAGGGACGTGCCCCATAAGTCTTTGCAGAGGCAGAGCATAGCCCTCTTCCTCTCCCCGTCCTGACCCAGCCTCAGAGAGAGGTCACCAGACTCATCTGAAGTGGGAAAAACGGTAACATTCTTCCCCGGTGTCTCCTGTCGGCTCTGCGAAAGGCATTAGCACAAAATGACAAATCCAGCCCTACAGGGGGGAGGGAAAGGTTGGGGTAAACAGCAGGCCTGTTCGTGTGGAGTGACAGCATTACGAGCAGTGTGCTACAGTCATCAGACCCTGAAAAAAACGGACGTATTCTGATTAATTTCATACCTACGCCACCCCCCCTGTTAAAGTCATTCTATCTGGCCAGTATTGAAACCCTCATGAACATTAAAACCAGTGATAAACGTTTTGACTTGTTGCGGTGTTGTTGGGAGAAGTGGGCAGAGCAGCATCTCTAACAGGAGAAATGATTAGTGCGGTACACAGGCCTGTATTTCTGTTGATATTAAGGCTGTGTTTATCCATGTGATTGTAGAGTTAAGCTCTGATGTGAACTCCACAGCAGTCCCCATCTCTAAGTAAGATAAGAGTATATTTGTCTCCATCTAGTGAGCTGTGACAGTACAGGCTGTGCTTTCCTCAAAGGGTTCCTGCAGCAGGGAGTGTGTGTGTGTGTGTATGTGTGTGTGTGTGTTTGTGCGTGTGTGTGTGTGTACGTGTACGTACATGTGCGTGTGTGCGTGTGTGTGTGTGTGTATGTGTACGTACATGTGCATGTGTGCGTGTGTGTGTGTGTGTGTGTGTGCATGTGTGTGTGTGTGGGTGTGCGTGTGTGCGCGTGTGTGTGTGTGTGGTAGTGTGGGTGGTCATCTCAGTTCTCTCAGCGTTACACTGAAAGGAGAATGTGGGCAGTGAGTCACTTCCTTGGCATTTCTCCTCAACTTTACTTCCTTGAAATAATGAACCCTTATTGACGAATCTGAAAACTCTCATGTCCTTGGGAGAGCAAGGAGGATATTATGCACATTTAAAGTCAGAGTGCCGTATCAAGGAGGAGGGGAGATCAACAGTAACATGCCACTAAAAGTCAGTCTTTTATCCATCTTGCAACTGAAATGCCTTTTTGGAGAATTGCTTTTTGAATTATGCATATTGGTGACTTCGGTTTATGACATTATTGAGACCATGGACAACATTCACAATCAAGCTGAATTTCTAGGAGAGTACAAAACAAGCCCTTTCTCCCAGGATCGTTCCCCCCATCTCAGTATTGTTTTTGCCGGCAATGTTTCACATTCTGCTCGCCACTCTCTAAAAATGAAGTTTGGAATGACTTCTCGAAACATCCTCTGAAGACCTGGAGTGTGACAGAACTGCGAAGAGGGATAGTTTTCCAACCGCTCTGTCTCATCACTTTCAATTTATATGGCATGCGAGATGCAGCAAAAGGAGATAAAATAAGAACTGACCTTTTTTATATAAGTGTTTTTGTGTTGTTTGCTTCTCAGTCAATGTTATTTCAGATCCCTCCCTGAATGTTTATTTAGACCAATGAGAAAGCAGGAAATTTAATATTATGAAAGTGTAGCTCTTCAGCACATTGGGGGACCCTTTAATAGTTTTGAAAGCCATTCACTTAATTCATATTGTGGATGCCAAAGCTTTGTCACAATAAGGTTGTGCACCCATAGAGTAAGCAATTCAGCATGAGCAATAAGCATATTGAATGTATGCAGGGCACATCTCCACCAGACTGGGCAGGAGTGAACCTCAAATTGGGCACAATTACTGGGAAATCAGAAAAGCAGAATAGCTCGATTATACCGTATGTTTGTTTGATTAAGGAGCTTTACATATTCATTTTTCTGTCGGGGGAAGTGAGGAAACAGGGAAACAGGGAAAGAGAGGGGATCAGAAGCGTCTGGGGAAGATGATAGACGGCCACTTAACAGAGACATTTTAATTAAAACGTATCCATAAATAAATTGTGCGGTGCTGAGTGAAGAAGGAGCAGGATATTAAGTGATATTATCTGAGGCTGGCTGGCCATTAGCCAGCAGCTGGAGCGAGGAAGCGCATCCTATAGACGCTTCCAAACAGACCCAGTCAGGCTGTGCAGTTCAGCGTGTCAGCAACACACCTGCTCGCGGCCTGGCACTGTGTGAAATCAGAGGATGATTATCACTGAATGAACCACATATTCATTTACATTTTAATGCTGTCAGGTGTTTCGCTAATCGATCTGGCCAAGAAACAGGGGATTGTCAGATTTGAGCCCTTTTTCTGGAGCTGAGTGGCTGTAGTGTGTGTTTAGCTCCTCTTGGGGGCGCTGTTTGAGACCTCCCCGTCCCTCTCTCTCTGCGCAGCTGATAAGAACCCCTGCCATCTGGATGACGAGCCGGGGCCCTGCCGGGGCCTGGTGCCGCGGTACTTCTTCAACCACGCCAGCGGGGAGTGCGAGCGCTTCTTCTACGGCGGCTGCTTCGGGAATGCCAACAATTTCAGGACCAAAGCCGAGTGCCAGGCCAAGTGCCACAAACACAGACACCGTATGTATCCCATACACCACGTTATCCCCGAGGACCGGTCATCCCTGTGACCGGTCTCATACCTGTGTCCGTCCGCACAGGTTAGTGTCGCCCAAGCTTGTGATGTCATCCAGGTAGGGTTGTGGTAATGATAGCATTACCTCTTTGCATTGATTTCTGTGTAGGCCTATTAGTATTCTCTTTTGTCCAAGATCATGTCACTAAAAACCTGGGTAATGGGACAGGCTTTGTTTCTTTCTTGGAGCTGTGGGGGCAGGCATTGATCTGAGGTACACTGTCTGCCCAGCAGGCCAGGAAAACATAACTGCCTCAAATTACTTAACCTTTGAAATGACATTGCTCTTTATGAACAGAATATTTTTCAGAAAAACAGCTAATACACCTATCAAGCGTGCAATTTTGGAAAGGATCTAATCTTTATTTAATCAGTCAACATAATTAGTGGTGCTAGTATTGAACAAATGAGCTTCCTTCCCTGCCTTCAAAGTATTTCCACAGCCAGCTTCATCAAGTGCTTGGCAATGCAATTCACACTCTTGCCAAAGTACATTAAAGTCATTTTTTCCAGCATTAAAATTTCTATAAAGAACCTGCACGTCGTCATATTTATTTAAACTTGCATATTATGCAGCTGTGAAAGTGTTTACATGTAGTTCCTGCTGAGAAAATTAGACTCCATTCAGAGCTCAGTGAAATGAAAGCAGTTTTTCTGGATATGTTTTTTTTTTTTTTTTTTTTCAAAATAGCACTTTCCCCTAAAACACTTTCTGTAGCCATGAAATAAACAGTGTGTCTAAATACACAATCCTGTTAGAATGGCGGCAACTTCATTTTAAGTGAAATGTTGTGTATAGTTGTAAAATAACCAGAATATTCTGTATTCCATATAGTTTAATAGGTCAGTCAGGTGATAAGATAATGAAATTGCTTTAGAAATGTAACTCATTGCAGTAGAACCCTGCACTGGATCCAGTACAGCTCACGTACCTCATGTTGTCTTTGAATAGTAGTTCCAAGGCACAAGGAAAAGGTCTGAAGTGACTTACAGGGCCCTGAGTCATTCAAAGCTTGATGTTCCTGCTGGGATAATCACTGGGAAACAGAGGAAAGCAATAATGAACTAGCCATGGATGTCTCTACAGTCACAGCAGAAGGCCTGGCAGCTGCCTGGCATAGTGCTTCTCACAGTGCACTGACAGCATGTCTGTTTTTCTGCAGACCTTTCCTCATCAGTCTGTCTGCCTTTGTTGTCTTTGCAGAAAATGACTCCTTTGCAGAAAGGGTACATGCAGTTCACATCAGCCTCCCAGAACCGAAGGAACCTGCCCCAGGTAGGCATTTCATGCATTCGTTTCAGAGAAAGAAAGAAAGAAAAAAAACACAAACACAATCTACCAGAGAGGTGAAAAGAGACCAAACTACACTTCAAAATAGTCATTGGCATGCTATGGAGTCACTGAATTCTAAACAGAATTCTGACTGAATTCTGAACAGTCAGTGAATGGATAGAGCACCATGCACCTCCTGTTGCCATTTTAGAATTTTGGTGGAAGTCACCTGACAGCTAAACCATCATGTCATTGGATGAAAAGACACACGATTATATTCTGAAAGTGAAGTCCAAGTCCAATTTCCAACACTGTGGGAAATCTGGCAAGCGGAGACAGATTAGACATTAAGAGATAAGAATGTATTTATAATGTAGGTTTTTGGAAAGATTTTAGAATACCTAGAAGATTGGTATTTCCAATATATCTGAATGTGCATAAAAGTATCTTACTTTAATTTCACTACAAAATTAACCCAAAGACCCCCTCTGGCAACCTGTGCGTCCCTGAGAATCTACCTCTGAAGTCCCTTGTCCTTCAGATCTTCGTAATGAGTCTACAGTGGTTTTATCACCTGGAGTTGAACCTTATAAAACACAGACCAAAGTTGAAGGGAAGGACACCTTCATCTCGGTGTGAGAGTGACGGAGGAGGGTTGTTGTTGAGGCATCGGGGCGCTGAGAAACTAAGCCCCGATCTCGTCTCGCTGTCTCTGCAGAAGCTGACTCCTTGGTGCTGGCGGTGCACGCCAACATCTCCAAGCCCACCGAGCCCAGTCTGAGGCCTCTGCTTTCCACCGGTAAGATGCAGGACGGTGAAAACGGGCAGCACAGAGCTGAGGCCTGCACCATGCCACACTTCTCTGACACATACTCCTCTATCTGCTCCCTGACGAGGAGCTTTATCATTGACTTCTGATGCTCACTTGCACTGGTGTTAAGGCATTATTGGGGACCCACAGTGCGGTGGATAATTACTGTAAACTGTAGCACAGGATACTGTAAATGTCTGTTTCAGCCAGGGACTCAGCACCAGTACATTGTACTGTATGTCATTCTCCTTGTATGTTTTATCAAAAACCCCTCAATGAGCCAATGCTTGGCTACTGTATTGCTTGCAGATGGCTGGTAAATTGCAGGCAGGTAAATTGACCGAGATGCACTGTTCTTACCTTGAACGCCAGCACAAAGACTAACCTGATATGACATTCATTTTGTGGTGACATTTACAGGCGGGGAATGTATTCATTCAGGAGTCTTGTAGAGGCTTACGGTTTTTTTTGATATTTTTTGTTTGAAAATAGGACCACCATATACTTGACAATATTTAGCTATATCTGAAAAGGGAATGCCAGTATGGTACTTAGTTACAGATATTTTAAATATTCAGGTAACACTGCAGCATATATTTTAGTAAATCACTCTGTTATATTCCCTTTGCTCATCTCTCTCTCCCTCTTTAGCTCTTTCTCTCTCTCTCTCTTTCAGAGGAGCTAAGTGGCATAAATTGAGTCTCTTTGGAACGAGGCACAGTAGAGACACAAAGTGATATCGGTACACGATTCCCCCCACCCCAGTTACACTTACTGATGTAGTAATAATACTTGTGTTCTGTTGCTGTTGAAAATTCTGACAGCAGCATTTGAAAACTTCCCCTCCTCCCCTTCATTTCCTGCCTAAAAAGACAACACGGACCTCTAATGAGGGAAACTGTATTTTTCCTTTAAAAAATGTAGTAGGACTGCTAAGGCTCGCAGCTCAAAGAAGACAGGTCACACTTGGCTCAGTTTGTAGATATGTACATCGGGTTTTGATTTCTTCACCATCCACATATTGCTTTTAGGCGAGAACACTTTCCTCATGGGTAAAATTCAGTACCGCCTGGCAAAGAGGTATTCGTTAATCTTTCGCAGCTTGCTGTGTGGTACCCAGGCACTGTGAAATGTATCTAATTGAATGTTTATATCTTTCAGAGGCAATATTTCGAGTCAGATAGTACATTTTGTGCATGGGTTTTTTTCTGTGTCCCCTGAGAAATCAGCTATAGTACAGCATCACTGATAACATCCTTCCAGGTGAGGACTGTGTAGATATTTCAGTAAGAAGTTCACAAATACACTGTGAACTTGCAGTACCAAACTTACCGTGTCACATAGTGCCATCTTGTGGATTACCACAAAATAGCAACCTTTTTAAGACTATTGTCCTCATAAAATGCGCACACACACACAGACACATACAAATAATTTTGCTTTTTCTCAGGTTTAGAGCTATATCCATATAGGACCTAACACATGTTCAGTGTCATCTGCTGTTTAGATCACTGATATAATTTATATTAATATTTTTTCTTTTTTGGCTGGAGGGGGTAAATTAGATGCACATAAGACATTACTGGAGAAATGTGTTATGTAGTTGTCTATAATGTCAAATGATATCACTAAAACTATATGCAGGTTTTGAAATCCAGATTTATTGTTCAGGAAAGGAAAGCTTTTTTTGAGTTTTTACAGGCCGCTCAGGTTGCCATGACTGCATGGTCATATAGCTGACTTGTGGCTATTACTGGGTTTGATCTTTTTGCAAGGGCTTAGGAGGAGGTTGACTTCACATTAGCCTCCTGTTTCTGCTCGTTTACTTGTTTGACCCTGGTCTACCCTAAGGCTCCTCCAGTATAAGACTAGGGCTGTTTGGACCTCCCTCTAGGGACAGCACATTATACATCAGACATTTAGGTGTGTTTAAACACGCTGTTCTCATGTACTAGCAGTATTTAAATAGATATCAGACTGTGTAATTTTCTACTACTTTGTCATGATAGTTTTAATGTCCATTAAAACTATCATTTAGGTGTGTTTAAACACGCTGTTCTCATGTACTAGCAGTATATAAATAGATATCAGACTGTGTAATTTTCTACTACTTTGTCATGATAGTTTTAATGTCCATTAATCAAACAAACACATTGCTGTATATAAAAAAATTACAGAATCGTAGCTTTTGTTCCACAGATGATTGTCTTGCTTTTTCCAGGTGAACCCCTGCCAGAGTTTTGCTTCAGTAAAATTGACAGAGGGACATGCAGCGACTCCATTAAAAGATTCATCTACAACTCCAAGAGGAAACAATGTCAGGTCTTCTACTACACTGGCTGTGGAGGAAACAAGAACAACTTCCCCTCCAAGTTAGAGTGCATGAAGGCGTGTATGAAAGGTACTGCGCCAGGTCTCAGTCTTCACTGACGCCGCCCAAGAGTCTGCTGTGTTTTTACCCTCAGAAAAGATAACCATCACTCATAAAATTAAGACAAATCACAAATTAAGACCCTATACAACATATTGAGAATATATTTTAGCTCAATCAGTATATTGAAAATATGTACATTTTGGTATATTACGAATATTTTTGCTTTGCAAGATTATTATCAGTATTATTTTGAGTGGATTTGCAATATAATCGTGGGCTGAACAACATGCAATGAACATGTTTCTCAGTATATTACAATATATTTCATTTTCATACAAGATACCTCCTCAGTTTGCACTTAATTAAGAATAAACAATAAATCTGTATTACTGATTACTTATTTCATATAAAATAAGTGTTAACTAAATTTTCTGATAGCAACAGTTTAAACTACCAATGGTGCATATGCCGTGTGTACTCAGTGTCGCAGAATGGCCAGTTATTCTTAACATTTCTCTGTGTTTTCAGATCGTTTGAAAGTCCGGGCGATACGGATAAAGAAGACTAGACTCAAGAAGATCATCAAGTTTAAGTCTGTCTGAACGTAAATCTCCACTCTGAATTCTGCCATTCAACACTACCTTTTTAATTAATATCCAGCCTCTATTTATGTCTCTTTTCTAGCATCTGCTGTATTCATCTTGATGTGTAAACATTGTCCTTGCTTCACTGTTTAGTTTTAGGAGAATCGTGTATAATGTTTGCAAGACGTTACTCTCATGTAAATCATTTTTTGTACTGATGTTTTAATCGATTGCAGAAAACTTATGATTTGTCAACGATTCTTACAACACAAAGGTAAAAGTATGCAAAGTAATTGCCTATAAATCACAGTGAGAGTATTATAATGAAAGTGTTGGAACCATGGAACCAGACTTCTGAACCATGTAGTTTTCAGGGTGAAAGATTTCTGAAAGATTTGTACAAAAGAAACATTCTGCTCTGTCTGAATCATGAAAACTGAGCCACAGGTACACAGCTATTAACCATATCTGATTAGCTGCCTTGTCCAAAAGGTATTTCCATCATGCAATTAAAACGCCTGAATAAATAAATCAACATGAAAATAGTTTACAGTGCTTCTGATTCATTTCGTATTTGAGTCTGTTGAGTTTCTCCTCCATTTGGGTGCCGCAGTCATGGCCATGAACGGCTGGTTAGCTGACAGGATTGAGCCACTACATTATTTTACATTATTGTATCTCTTATCAAGAGCAACTGACAGTTCTACTCAATTTATACAGCTGCATATTGAAGCAACTGTGGGTTAAGTACCTTGCACAAGGGTACAACAGCAGCTCCTATTCCTTACCACTACACCACACTGCTGTCTTTTTCAGACAATGGACACTGCCAGCGTCAGGCAAAAGACACTGGCAGTGTATTTTGTTTCATGCACTTGTATCTGTAATAGCTGCCTGGTACCTTGTCTAGCAAATGTTGACACTTGGTCATGCAGCGCTTCTAATATTTTTGACTCCTTATATGGCTACTTGCTTGTGTTGTACTCTGCCTCACTTGAATGTTGCTTTGGACAATAGCATCTGCCGAATGAATAAATGTAAATGTAAGAACCCAGATCTCTCCATTCTGATAATGCTGAATCATGTCAGTCCGCTGCTCGTATGAGTTTAATCTCTTACAATGGGATATTGTATATGAGCATGCTGCTGTTGTTTTTTGTGGGTAATATCAGCACATAATCCTGCTTTGCTGGAGAATGAAACATTTATATGTGCTCTACAGGCCTTGCCATTAGACCTGTATGGAAATACACCCACCAAAAAATCCCTCCAGTATTAATTTTATGTATGGTAAGAATATGTCATGGGAAGTTATTTTCAATTTGGCTTTAACATTGCCTGCAAGGGTAATTATAAGGCCTGAGCTGGAGTCTCTTTATGCACAATTGAATTTGCATTTTCAATTCTGTTCACCTTGTTACCAGCCATGGTTTTATCACATATGTACAGCTTCATAGAGAATTAGGGGAACAAGGAAAAAACATTTTGTCCTGGATACACATTGCTCTGTAATAAAGATGGTTTTCTTTAGTGATCCGTGTGATCATCTGTGAGTGGTTTCATGAGTTGTTTACCCTATTATTAACGTTATTGCAAAATACCATTCCTGTTTTCCGGGTCGTTCTCAATCCTGGTTCTGGCAGACAAGCTTGTTTCATGTTGTAGGTCATGTTTCTCCTCTATGCTTGATTAGTTTGGATAATTGGAAACAAAACTTCAACTGTATTATTAGTATGAGACTGCACTGCTATTGGCGAAATCACCACAAGAGGGAAGTATTGTCCCAAAATAGACTGTGCTGTCGTCTAATTTGTGGCCACTTTCCACCATCACGATAGACTGATGTTTTAAAGAGACTAACATTCCCTTCTGTAAGTAGGGGAGACCGCACCAGTTAATCATAAGTGAAAGGACATGCATGCCTGGCACGAATTAGACAGTTATGGAGTTAAGAACAATGGTTTTGAACTAAAGAACTGCCCCATTGATACTAGGAAACATGTCGGCATTTTCGGATTTGAAGGCGTACCGAGTTAGTTTAAAACATATTTATGAAATAGCTCATTGTTTGCAGAGGTTTACTCTTCGCGTTGCTTGTAATGAACACATAAATTGAACGTCAAAGGTGATTGTCGACTTCGTTCTGTGTGGAAGAAGTGAAAGTCTCCCTTGGTCAGGGGCGTAAACGTTAGTGGGGAAACGGGACCCGGGGGTACGTGTACCGGGGGGAGAGGGCACTTTTCTCCCGAGGCGGGGTAATTTGCGATCCCGAGGCGGGGTAATTTGTGATGTAACAGGAAGCCACGGTAGTGCATCACTTAGACTCTGACAGCGGCTCCAACTTCGCTAACATTTCATTGTAGACTGGATTGGCTTTGCGTCATTCTCCTACACGCGCTCCTGAGACCGCGTTCGGAAAGGGGACTCATTTCGCATCAGTACTGGGGAAAATCAGCTACTATTTACTATAAACTACATACTCAAGCGCATACTAATTGTCTGAAAACTCGGACTTTTCCCTCACGGGTAAGGAATATTTTAATACGATTGTCTGTTCAGTCTGTTGGCACCGGGATAATCGCACGGGAAACAAGTAGATGGCTAGCGAACAGAATGGACGGTGAAGTAAAAAGATGTCTTACCAGTGAATATAAATTAGCTTGCTGACATCTTCTGTTTGTTTAAAGTATTTGGAATATTTTAAGACATATTTCCTAGTTTTAAACTGTATATCATATATATTCATAGATTTCATCACCTCGAGACTCTTTTCAAAACGGTGATGTTCATGTAGTGATCGTGTGATTACATTAAATCACAACAATCATTTGAGTAGGAAATATTAGCTACATTTGCAATGCCCGAAATTTTTACGAGGGCAGCCCTCCACCCAAAAGCTTGCTACACTGTATCGGCTTTGCTATATTATACCGTAACATGCCCTTTTTAAAGGAGGAAACCGTGCGGAATCTTTTGCCCCTGTGGTCTATTATTTTTCAGATGGCTGTTCTTTCCGAACATGTAGCTACGTTCTTGTCAGTTGTGTTGTACTGGAGATTAGAGGCTCTTTCACTCTTTGTCCATACATCTGTGTGTTTTAATATTTCCTATATTCACTGTGCATTTTTATGAAAAACAAATTGTCTTTTCTATATTGGTTTAGATACAGTGATGCACTGCGTGACATTTTGATGCGCGTCACTATTGGCATTTGAATAAAACTGTCACTGCTTCGCGGGGTTTTTTAGTTAAAAGGTTAATCGGGATTTAATGATAGCCCTTAGATTAGCTTCATAGGTAAGATAATGTCTGGTAATTAAATGTGGCATTATGCGCATATGCGTAATACAGACTGACGACTCATAGCCCAGTGAAGAGCAATCCGCAACGAAGCCATCCAGGTTATCCCAAATTCTGTTTTGTACGCGGAGATCAGTCTTCAGGAAAGCACCTGTCTCTGTATTTAGGGGGGACCTCGTTTGGATCAAAGTGTATTATAACAGCAGCGCTTTAACAGTTGCATAGTCTTTAAAGGTGTTTTTATAGCCCGTATCATATCGAAGGTGTCAATTGCGTTGGCCAGCGTGCTTCTCCTATCAAAATATGTGTGTAATCTTGGAAGCTGTCTTAGGTAAAGATACAATGAGATAGATGTGCCAGTAGTGAAAGGAATTCATGATTTCTTATGGACTTCTTCAAATCCTGGACAGTTGGTACAAAGCATTTTGAGAGTTTTATTTTCTGCACCTACTAGTCAGGACAATAGTATAACCAAAAAATAACCACCATTTATCCTTTGTTGTCTGATAGTTGCTTGAGAACCTCTTTACCTGTTGACACCAGGCATGTACTTGGATGCAAACCCTAATGTTCTTCAGAACAATGGAAGTATTACACAACTGAAAGCCACAAACTCCTCTGTATGAAATCTGTCTATGCATGGTAGAGTCATAATTGGTGTTAGACACAACAGGCACATGTGGTTGTTGTTTTGTTATCTGCATGGTTATGTAAGCTGCAGATTGTACATTATGAAATATTGTGGGCAGCTAAAGGGAAGATCGGTCTGATCTCTTCAGATTTGGCAGATCTCTCTATGATGCAATGAGGAGTGCTGAGACTTTCAAGAGCTCAAAGACGGAGAGCAGTCACACACAAGCCAAGAGATGCTGAGCTCTCGCAAGCCGAAGGGAACATTCTGGAAGGGTGAACATACGCCCGACACTCAGCTCTGGCACATCGGCGAAATTACTTGTACCATGAGGCTGATCTCTTAACTTTCTGATGAAAAGATGGCTTCTTAATTTTGAATACTGAGTGACTGTTATATTTTTTTGTTTTATTAAATTATTCACAGGAATACGTATAAGGGCTGGCTGTGATTGTGCTCCGGTGTTTTTGTAGAGTCCTTCAGTCCGTTTCTGCTCCTCAGAGAAAGATGTTATTTTCCCACATGACCTGGAGATGTTGGGCTTGCAGAGGGCAGATGTGCGGCTGGAAAGAGGCTCTCGTGAGAGAGCACATCCCTCCCCCAACTCCTCCATAGGCATATTCACAATGCCGGAAAGTCTGCTTTGCTGTTTAGCGCTGTAAAGGGAATACATTGTTTAGTTTTTTTTGTTTCTTTGTTTTTTTTTTCGTTTTGGGTGGAGGAGGGGTCCTTGCCTTGATTATGTCTGCCTGCTTGCGGGGGCATCCAAACAGGCATGTGTTGGGTCAGGCTGGTCGCATGGAAGAGGGCCCTTAAATGCGTGAGCCGCTGCTATCGCCCCTGCTGCAAATTTCTGCTCCAGCTGCAGAGTCTGGAACTGACAAGCGGAGAGCCCGAAAGCCGCCTGCAGGTTTTCAATGTTTCATAATCGCCTCCTCCCTGCAGTTCTGCCGCTTCTCGTCTGCCACTTATCTCGCTGCGGTATTGAACGTTTTAATGGATTAACGCGTGACCGCGTCGCCAGTTCTGACTCATTTGATGCAATTTAAACAATTCAAACATTTCATTCTCCCTTTTAAGTTGTTTAAGAGATTCAACGTGCTCCGCTCTTCTAACAGAGAGCAATTAAAGTGAGCCATCATGGCCACTGCCTGTGCGGTTAGTAAGCATGTACTCTCAAATAGGAAAATATGTCACGGCTGACCACTGGGTTCATATGGAAATGACGAAGGGATGGCAAACAGCAGCCCCACGGGGAGGCAGTGGCAGTGTGGCATCGTGGTAAGGAGCAGCGTCGTAACTGAAAGGTTGCTGGTTTGATCCCCCGCCCGGGCACTGCTTGTGACCCTTGGGCAACGTCCTTAACCCACATTCGCCTCAGTAAATATCCATCTGTATAAATGGATAACATGTAAAAACTGTGACCTGTGTAAGTCGCTCCGGATAAGAGTGTCTTCTAAATGACAATAATATTATGTAGGGTGTACAGGATTTGCTGTATGTTTTATTTATTAAGAGATTTATTGGTGGAACTCCCGGTAAGTTGGCTTCTTATTGAGATAATACCCTCCATTATACAATTGGCAGAATGGCCAGATAGATCCCGTACCCGCGGCCCAGCCCTGACACGGCAGTGTGGCCGATAGAGGCAGCAGGTCCAGCCATGTTTCAAACATGTGGTTGAGCTGAGTCCAGTAAGACCGTCTCATTTCCTCTGATAGATTTTATTAGAGTCCCTATGCATTCATGAGGATTACGCTGGTTACTGAATCTCTCTGCCTGCTTGCCATGCCTCACACATTATCTCTTTTTCACTCACCGCCAGCACAGCTGTAATGCTGTGTAAACTACAGGATGGGGAAGCCTGTCTGTCCCTGCAGTCCCTGGTAGTCCCTGGTAGCTCTGTATTGGAGTTCCTGACTGAGACCTCCTGAAAAGTGTCTTCATATTTGCCTAAGTCTGGGACTACAACATGGATTTTTTTTTCTCTCGTTCAACACTAAGCATCAGTGAAATTGTTTAAGTTTGGTCCTTTGTTGGATAGAGTTATTACAGTTTTTTTTTCCTTTTTTTTCTGTTGAGTGGGGCCCCTGAAATGTAAAGGGGTTTGTGAAGGAAGTTGGACAGTGGAAAAATCTGTCACTTTTTCCAGGGTTGTTCCAAGTGGATATGTGTTAAACAAGCTGTCAGCGGCTGACAGAGGCTTCCTGACTCTGGGGCCGGGGCTCCGGGAGAAGAGGCTCATGGGACTGTGCACATCTCTAACCCCACCCTGGGCAGAACAGGAAGGGCAAGAAGTTATCATGTTTCAGCCCTCTTGTGTTTTTTTTTCTTTTTCTTTTTTTTATTCAGCACAGACCTCTCACATTAAACAATTCGTTTTTATGCTGCGGTATTGTTTTTTTTTTTGTTCTTATTGAAATTCAGCCACTCAGACAATCAACGACAAAAACTGTCCAGCCAGATAAGGGTAATTTTATGGATCATATGGCTCTAAATAACAGGGGATGGTTATGATAACTTTTTGTTTTTCTCAATTACTGTATGTGTCATGCAAAAAGCTTTTGACATTGTTCTCTGTTTTTCATTGTGTATGCCACAAGGTGTATACTTTCACAATCGCACTGTCTGAAAATGGATGTATGAATTTCAAAAAATATGAACAGAAATGGAGGATATTCTCAGAAAAAAAATCCTTATTTGCAATTTCTCTCCTCTTGATGGAAAGGACTGAAGTTGTGGGCCTCGTACCTTTGGTGGGTCTCAGGGGCTGTCTATAAACAGCAGTGAATTCGATATGGCTCGCAGGGTTATTTTCGTAGCGCTGGTGGCTGCTGGGAGCTCTCATGAACAGCTCATACACCAAAGCTTCGTGGCTTGGGGATCATGGCTAGATTAGAGCCGGATCCATAAACAGACTCAGATGTGGCCTGAGAGCTGGAAATGGATAGGGGATGAGATCCTAAAAGTGGCTCCACCAGTACTCCCGGGGGTATTTTTTCCAATGTTAACTTCTATCAGAATAGACCCCGTGTGCGTGTGTTTGTGTGCGGAGATGGATACGGTGGCGTGGATAAATTTGGATGCAGGCTGGTTACCGGTTGAACTTTAGAAGCGCTGGAGGGTTTAGATATCACCTTGCATTGAGATGCAGGAGCGGTTTAGATTCAGAATGTGCGTTTGTGTGCTTTTGTGCAGACTTGAGTACTGGGGGGCTCTTTCAGTGTGCTCTCCGGGTCTGCAGGCTCCTGTAAGAGATAGCTAAATCAAACATAAATGGCTGTTAGAATCCTCACAGGGAATTAGCATGAGGGCTCAGAATAACCCGGCGGTCGAGCTCTGGACTATTAACAGCTGAGATCCATTTCATTGCCAGTGCATTCTTAACCCAGAGCTATTCAAGATGGAAAGATAATAGCATTGTGATGTCAGGAGGCAATATTAATTATCCATGATCGTCAGGACCTTAAGGCCACCTGAGGTACTTCTGCAGATCATCTGACATGCATACACAATGACACGCTGACATGATCAGTTATTCCCTGCTGCATATCATATCAAAGATATCATATGATAAATTTTGATTATGATTGGCACTTAGAATGAAAATAGAGGGAATGCTTTTTTGGCAGTGTTAGTGTGTACTGTGTTACACTTGTCCTTGATTTGTTTTTTGCTTGTATTTTTGTCTGGAGGTATAAACTGTTGCACATTAAACATGATTAGGTTATACATTATTCATTTTTTGTCTTCTTTCTGGAGATCAGATCAGGATGGGAATCCTGTCCTAATGGCAGTAGCATCTCATCACACATACTATAAACATACTGTATGTTTCCTCCAAATATGATTTTTAAAAGTGCTCATCACCCTGGAATAACAGATGGAAGAGATTTGTGTTTGCGATGTTAGATGTTTTTTGATTCAGCGTGGCTTGCTTGGTGCAAGACAGACAGGTTGAAAATAAATGTTGAAGGGAAGCCCATTACTTTGCCACAGAGAGGTCAGTCAGAGAAAGCGACTCTTAAGTTCATTTGCAAGCTCCCAGGAAGATCACTATTTTAAGCCCATTGGTCTTCGTGGCGCAAGTGACACCCAATCAATTTCCTGGCCCTGTCAGCATTGACTGCTGTCAATGTTAAACTGCCAATGTCCGTCTAACAGACATGCAAAGTGGTCACTCACATGTCAGTAATGTGGCTTACTCTGTTCAGAGTCACGAACAAACATTACCAAATGGCTTCAGTACATAATTCAAGTTTATATGTGCAGTTTATCACATTTGGCAGTCGTGGTAAAAAAATATGTGTTATGTAAACATGCTTGGAAATGTGATATATAGGTTCATTTTTGGCTGTTGTGTCATAATAATATCAGTGAACTCTTTGAACGTGTTTTTGTTCACTATTTTGTTTGCTATCCAGGAAGTAACTTCAGTACTGAAAATACCATAACTTTGATTTTAGTCATTTTTCCTGTGACCTCCAGTGAGTATGGTTGATTCATAGTCTTTCGAAAACATCATTAGTTACTGTCAACCCTTTAATGAAATCATACGCTAGCCAAACAGTCATATCTGAATGCATTTGAATTTGAATGGTATTTCAGTGCAGGCTTTACAATGACAATTTCAGGGGAGGGAAAAAAAACCAAAAACAGCAAACTGTCACTGCTAAGGAGGCCCGTGTGGGAGTTCCCTTTTCTGGAAGTGGAGGCTTGCACTGCTTTAATGTCGAAAAGGAGAGACAGATACAGAGCTCTGAATCTGAACACAGAGATTTGAGTGGGTCAGTTACGGGCCAGAGGAAGGGAAACCCAGATTTACTGTGGAGGAAAGGAGCAGGCCTCACATGTGCCGTTAGCAGCCCGGCCGGACCTGCACCGGTCTGCACGGGCCTCTGCCAGCATCTGGGCCGCTCCTGTGAGCCGGGCTTCGCCTCTGACATCTGGGCGGATTTGTCATTTATTTTCCTTTTAAATCCGAACATCTGATTCAGCCCGAGGCGGCGGACCAGACATGTGACTCTCGTGTCCTGCCTGGCCACAGCGCCGCACTGATGCGGAGCCAGAAACCACAAGATTGAAATCGTATGTCAGGAACATGCAGGCGGTTTGATGTTGCAAGTTTAGGTGCACAAGCTTCCCAGACAGGCAGATGGGTAACTGAGCCGATGCGAAAGGTGAACTTTGACCATTTACAGGTTTTGATTTTATTATTATTGTTTTACAGTCTGAAATTAAACACAATGTCTCTGTGAAACATAAACCACAGATACAGTGTATGAACTTTGCTCAAAATATTTTTATGGATAGTATATTTGCAGTGATATAAAGCATGCATTGCAGATCATTTCTGCATCGCTGTGTGCATGATGAGGTGCATGTAAGCACTGTAATGAATGAGAGGAGCTGGTGTGAGGTGTGAGCTCGGCCCTGTTGCCCGGGCTGGCCTCCTCTGCAGCGGGGGCACCGTCCTCGGACAGCAGCGTTCAGGTGTCTGACAGCTGAGAATGTCTGCACACCGCTGCACCTGTTGCAGCGCATTACAGGAAGAGCACGTGCCGTACCTCTTTCAGGAACTACCGTAATTCACCTGCGGTCATAACAGAGCACCGGCCTGCCTTCAGATAACAGCGAACTGGGAATGCTACACAGTCGTCTGTGTTTGTTTTTAGTGTTGACATTTACAACCATATTCCCGGGCATAGCAGCAGTTAAACCTGTTTGAAGTGAAACTACCGTGTTTGAGAAGAGGTGCCCATATGTTGTGTCATTCACATGGTGAGCTCCAGTATCGAGAGTGAATCACAGAAAATATTGCTACATTTATTCATGTAGCCATTTCAAGGGCACAGGAGCAGCACCTAACATAGGATTCACTTCATTGCGGTACAATTCATTGCTGCCCATATATATTACATTACATTATTGCCATTTAGCAGACCCTCTTATCCAGAGCGACTTACACCAGTTACAGTTTATATGTGTTATCCGTTTATACAGCTTGATATTTACTGAGGCAATGCTGTGTTAAGAACCTTGCCCAAGGGTACAGCAGCAGTGCCCCAGCGGGATATCGAACCAGCAACCTTTCAGTTACAAGCCCTGCTCCTTACACTATGCTACACTGCCACCCTGCACTGATTATGGAGAAGATGGCTGACACTTCTTACAGCAACATGAGTAGAAAGAGGAAATATTACACAAAAAACACAATAACTTATTTTAAAAACCAATTTGCAAAAGGAAAAAGCCTCAGCATACAGTCAACTGCAGAGGAAAGTGACCTCCCCTACCCTCCAGCCACACACCTGTATTTAACAAACCTGCTTACACAGGTGAGGCTCGTTAACCAATGGCTGCTCACGCAGACATAGACAATTAACAATGGAACAATTAAGCAATTAATCTGTCTGGATTTAAGCTGATGATATGAAATCTGTCTGTTACAAATGCAGTACATTGGAAAAAGATGAAGGGTCATGATGTGACATCACATTAACAAACAATGCATTCTAGAGCCAGGGTAGGCTCCTTCCTCACATTGAGATTACAGGTGAAGGGGAAAGCATCATTATGTAGCTTAATGCACTCGTTAAGTCTTCTTCAAGTCAATGATGGATTGATTGCAGTATTAAGAGCGTGTTAAGCCTGTGTGATTTGTACACAGCTGACTGAATAGAGCGGGTTTGTAGGGAAATGCTAATGTTTGGGAAGTGGTTTGAGACAGCCCATTAGACACTAATGCTCCTGTCAGATGTTTGCTAGTGGAATTAAAGCTTGCATGCTAACTGTTGTTGCTGCAAAACAATAGGACATTCAGGCAGTCTCCACAAGGATCCTCCTTAAATGCATGGACCGTTATTGAACTTGGAGTATAAATATGTGAAGTCAGTGCTTTCTATGAGAAAGTGTCATATGCACTGGGAAAATCACAAATCTATTCTCACAGCAGTAAACAAATTCGAATCTACATCTACCAGCCGCAATCCTATTTGTGCAGTTTCATCATTTTAAAAGAAAATTCAAGTTCTGTCTCTTGTCTCCTGCAGAGGGTTCTCACTTATCCAATCCAGTTTGACCGTACACAGTTTGTAACGGAGTGATAAGTGTATCTACAGCCAATCATGAAAATACAAGATAATGCAATAGGCTCCTCGAAATAGGAAAACATCTCTCTGTAAGCCGCAGAGGAACTGGTGAAGGACAGAGTGCAAACATCCTGCACTTTAGGATGTTTACAGCATACAATCTAAGACAATGGAGCTGATAACCACAGCCTGCATTCTGCCGGCTGGAAGCATCCACAGCTGGTAAGCGTATTTCTCAGAAAAAAAAAACTATCTTCATGAAAAGACGATAATGCTTCCATCACCAGCGGTGGCAGTGATGAATTTCACCCCCTTCCAAATCAGAAGGCAGAATTATTACGTCTCGTATTACCTCCACCCCCCCAAATTGAATGCATATGGTCAGTTTGACCCTGACCAGTGATGTCAGTGACTGGCCCCACCCCTCCGTTACGACCTGAATGGGATCTTTTCTTTCATTGGATGTTTCAGTTGACAGAACAAGGGGAGTCATGCGCAAAGTGAGGCGCTGTGTGGAACCATGGGAGGTCACTCCCCCTCTAATCATGGGCTGATTGAAACAGATGGAAATTGCTTTGTGAATTACGTTGTGCCGAATCACAGCACCAAGCCAAATGCGAGGCCCTGCAGCAAGGTTTACAGTGTAATGCATGTTTCAAGGCATAAAATGTACAAGGGATTAAAATATTCCCTCTTGGAGTTTGGATTGCTGTAGATGAAAATGATGTTTCAACACCTTTTTAAATGTGCTGTGATGATTTTTGGTATGGAGATCTTTCCCTTTTTTTTTTTGCCTTTTTCCCCTTATGCAACGCTATTTCGAAATCGCCAATTGTATGTTGGGCTCATCTCACCGTGACCAACACTGCATCCGCTCAGGAGGGCTGAGGCCACACAAATGCAGTCCTCCCAGAGACTTGTGTGCAGCCAAGGGCTGTTTTTCACACTACGCTCTACAGCAGAACGGGTGCTCATTGGAGAACATTCCTCTGCTCACGTCATCCGAGCAACTTGCAGGCACACAACAAATCGCACAGTCCCTGACAACATTGACATGAACAGGCCCTGGTCGGACTGCCCGCCCCTATCCTGTCAGAACGCAGCCAGTTTGCACCACCACAGTGGGTTCCAGGTCAATGTCGGCAAATCGCATAGCAGGGATTGAACTTGGGCTGTAGAGCTCAGTTTGTGTTCAAAGCGAATACGTTAACCGGAGAGCTACTTGGGAGACTGTGAGATATCTCTATTTATTGCATGCATGATGCTGTGCTTATTTCCAGCATTAATGATGTCTTTATCAGTATCATCAACAGTGATTCACACACTGCATCAGGCAGTGGAAGGACAGTAGTACTGTCAAATTTACAGGGTTTCATTATTTGTTCTCACGTTTCAGTGATATTTTAATGTGAGTGTTGATATATTTGCAGGTTTTTCATAATGCTTTATCAGGGGATGTTTCATTTCCATTGTCTCAGTCCTGCAGTCTTGACAATGATTGAACAGTAATCAGTTCTTGAATGAAGGTCTTGGCATAATTCAGTCCTATAACTGATGCATGTTGAGAGCCAACAGCTTCAACTTCATGCGGTGATAATTGTTTTTAAAGATCCTACAGATCTACTGTAGGTCTTTCATAAAAATGTGTGATGCACTGATCAAAACTGAGATCTTCATCATGTAATATATCATATCATATCATCAGCAGAGGAAGAGGAAGAACTGCAGTATTCAATCTCTTTAATCTTATCATCATCACCTTCTGAAGAGGGTTTATTAAAACAACAGCAAACATTGTGGTTACATTGTGATGTAGCTGATTTTAGCTTTTTGAAATGCATTCTAAGAACTATAACACCTCTTCATCCCTGTGTTACAGACTTGATATCTGGGTTTTTACATGGAAAAGGCATCCTTGTGACTAGCCATTTTTGTGTCTGGTCAGTGTTGAGCACTCAGGGAAGTTGAGCGTAAAGACGATGCTGACAATGGCTGAATTTTTGCAAGCAAAGCACTAAGTGTACAGTCACGTTCAACAGGACAATCTGAAAATATGGGACAGAATCTGAAGGTTAGTTAAGGGAGCTCAGTTTCAGGCCTTTCCCTTTTTAAATGACAGGATTTAAAAAAAGGGCATCGGTTAACTAGTTGGATTGCCATTACAATCAAAATGGATCAATGGGCAGTTGGAATTTTAGCATTTTAGTCAGCTACTTTGGGAAATGTCGAAGTCAGCAATACTTTGCATCTGCCTGTCAGTCACAGAATAGTGGTCTATTCAGAAGTATGCTTTTAAAAATGTATTAAGACCCATTTAATATCCCCATTGTGGTGTGGTATGAACGTGTGAGATTAAGGTGTGGGGGTGTAATTGTGAAACAGCATTACAGCGTTGTCTTATAGTGCTACCATACATGAGAACAAAGGCATTTTAAATATTCTTATTCATGCATTTTACTACTTATATTGCATTGTGTACATGTTTTATCTATACACTGGACTGCTATAAGAGTTTTGCATTTCTATTTACATCTTAAATCCAGTGTTACAACAGAGTACAATGTGAGCTACACCAGTTTTCATTCAGTTCGTCTTAGTGCAGTTCTTCACTCTCATCACAAGTTTAGCAACACGTGGTAGTTTAGACAACTGAACACACCGGTAATGTCTCAAAAATTTAAAATCAAAAGTGAGCATGTGCTGAAGATTTTATCGAAATTCTTATTTGACAAAGGTGCCTAGCATTGACAGTTGTGAATATGCAGACATTTTTGGTATTGTTATGGTAACCTTGTTTACCAGTGTTACTTTAGCTGCTGAAATCATTGGAAGGTTTCTTCCTTTATGAAGATATATGTTATTTACTTGTAGTCACTAAATTCATGTAAGCTGCTTACCACAACTGCCTTTTTTATCTGCACCTTGTAACTTATCACATGCATAACTGAAATGCAGAACTCTCATTAATTGTTAATTGTAACACATCTGAGGCGTATCATTTACACGTAATAATCTACTGGACTTTACAACTTTTTAATAAACCACGTAAACCACTTTCCTGTTCAGATATTTTACTTTTTTAAACGTGATAAAAATTAAAAGTTTAAAAGTTAAAGGAAGGGGGTAAATGTAACCTGACATAATGTGAATATGAGATGTCTGACTCAGATGCTTGTGAATAATAGCCACAAGCTATTAATCATGTTTAAGGACACCTTTTACAAAAGGTGTCTTGCCAGACACTATACTTACGATATACCTACTATACTTACTGTGCACATGTAGTCTTCAAGAATAAAGTCCTGCTTAATCAGTTACCTTCCTATATGTCACAGTAGCTATGTCTTAATTGATCCTCATTCAGACATCTGAGAAGACAGGGGTCCTGCCCACACAGGGCTCCTGGAGGGATGAGGATAGGTCTGTGGATAAGGGTGGAGAAAGGAGCATAATGGCCTAAAACGGACACCATACTTGACACTGTCTTGTTTCCTTGATCCTCTGTTATGTACCAACAGTCACCAACTACCCATGTCTGACAGTAAGCGCTATAGGTATGGTTAACTCTCACCCTTGGAAATGTGTGGTGGTAGTACATTGATACAGGACAGTGAACTTCAGTGTCGTTCCCCAGATAAAATGAGACATCTGCTTTTCCAGTCTGTCTTTAATTTGCAAGTTGCTGTAAAGATTTACCGGTCCCAGTATCCCCCAGCCTAATGGAGTTTTCATTGCAAGCAGACTTGGACCAGGGCCACCCCCCTGTGGCTCTTTCACCCTGCTGTTACAGCAATCTTGGCAAGGACACAGGACCACAGGGTCACTCATCCCCAAGAATCATCTACGGGGTTTTGATTTCAAGGAGCTGTAACTGCGACTGATGTCCCTTTTTTTTGTTAGATTTATAATAATGGCCTCACCCTGCACTGCTCATAACAAAGCACAGCTGAACCAGTCAGTCATGTCTTATTTGATGTTAGAAAGAAAATCTTCCTTTTTTAACTAAAAAAGCAAATATGTGGCCTCTGCAGTATTTGGAAGCAGACCAAAGTTTGCCACAAAAACTTCCTGGTGTCTTTCAAGGATTAAAACAGCACAGACTTCTCAAACAACAAAGACAGAGATGTTACTAGAATGTGGTAAGCATTAAAATATGTCATTTTCTGTCCATTTTTTTTGAATAGGAAATTGAAAACAATACTAAAAACAATAATAAATAAAGAAAGAAAATGAGGGCTGTCTGGACAATTCCTGCGTCCATATCAGGCTCAGAGTGCTCATGTTTTAGCAGGAATCAGCTGTGGTGCGAAGCCCTTTTCCTTCTTCCTGTTGACAGTTTGCATTATGAGAGAACAAGCTGTTTGCTGGAAAGATCTGATAGGCCCCTGCACACCATGGCCCTTAGCTGTTGCAGAGATCCTTGCTCTGGAGCAGACATGGATGCATTTGCCTCTATTGCTCAACTTAATGAAATGGGGAAGGAAGACTTGCAGCTGCACTGAAATAAATGTTAGAAGTAGTGATGTAGCTTCACAAAAGAGAAGCTGTTTTTTTTCCCCAAATTCCCAGGGGTATAAAAGAGTTCACCAACTCTCACAATGTACAGAAGAGAAGACTAACGCTAACCTCAGCACATTTAAACAGATGTGGGATGTCTCACTTTTTTATTGCTTTATTACAGATCAGTGCACTTTTCTAATCCAGACCCTCGGAGATGCCAAAAATGAAGTTGGATGGACGTTGGATGCTCTCTCTTCTGTTGCTCTGCTCCGTCACAGAGGTGAGATTCACTTATTTCTTTCCAGCAGTTGCTTGTACAGACCAAATAGGCACATGAAATGGTTTTATTAAAAACAACTACAAAGCTGAAGCTAGCACTTTTTTCTGGTATACTCTTTTCAGAAAGCAATGCGAATACAAGCCAAAACAGCGTCTCTGTTGAAGTGTCGTGATTTGCATTGCGCCCTGTGGAGGGCTGTAGATGCCACAAACTGGAACTTGGAAGTTCAAGGTTATTTTTTGAAAACCCAGATATGTCTCATCAATTTCTGCAGCAGAACAAAGGCACACATCTGTTTTTTATGTTGACGGCAGAGGGGACATCCTGGGAAACACAGTGGAAACGAGCAGAGCATTTAGTCACTGCATTCTGCGCTGTGTGTTTCTTGGACGTTCACCGTTGGTTTTCTTGGTATAGATGATTGTAAGATTGGATATTTCAGCCTCCTAGTCGTGTTCGTGACCTACACAAAGCATAAATTTCAGAAAATACTGTGTCTAATAATGAAGCCATAAAAGTCATCATATGCAAAACACATGACAAGGATTGATTAGGTTTTGTGTGCTGTGGCATTTGACTATGGGTTAATATGAAAATGGAAAAAATGAAATGCAAAAAGAATGAAATGAGCACATCGCTCACTGTCTCTAGCACTTTTAGAATCGTATAATGAATTAAAAAAATGAAGTAAGCGGTAAGCATGTGAAAGTGTGGCTCTCAGAACACGTACTTGATTAATTTCTTCTGGGACCACGCTCCTTATTGGACAAAATCATCCAACAGATGTTGACCTAAACATTCACAGCTCTCCCATAACCTTTTTAGTGTATTTATGGGTGTAGTCTGACCGTGTTGTCTTTTTTTGTGTGGGGAGCTATACTCAGGATTAATGACCCTCTTGATGTACTCAGACACAGGAAAGGAGAGGGAGGAGAGAATTTCCCATGGCAACAGGAAAAGAAAGAATATATATCAGTTTGGTCTGGGCTGGAACTAAATTTCAGTAAATAAAATGTAATGTTCTCATGTAAATCAATTTTATATGTATTTTTCATTTTAGACACAAATATGAAAATAATGCAATATCTGACCTGTACTCTGAGAATGTTAGATTTTTAGAGTGATATCATAGATGGTGACGACATTTGTAAAGATTATTTTTAATGAAAACACTGACATTATGGTCATCTTATTCAAAGTTCTGCCCGTGACTGCTTTAAAACTGATGTTTTAAAATTGAATGATGGGTGGGGCTCTCAGGCTGCTGAAATGGGTTGTTCCATATTCAAGCCTTTTCCTGTTTGCCAAATAAGGATATGATTGCTGTCCTGTTTTAATTGCCTCCAGGGGGTTCACATTTAGAAACATGGGAAGCTCACTAGGTGCTGGGGCTTGTTTTGATTGCTTTGTCTAAGACCAAACAACTGAACGAGACAGCTAACCAGCAAACAATAGCCGTGAGCCACAGACTTTCCATTTCTAAGCAAGCCCCAACCATTTATGTCAGACAAGCCTCTCCCGCTAACAAGCCAAAATCCATTAAATAAACATGACAGCTTTTATTTGGCAGCCAGGGACCCCAAGCAGATCTTCCATCAAAAACTGGAACCATGTTATTAATTTGGAATTAGAAAATTACATGCTCATTCAAAGCATAGCCTTAACTCGTTAAGTATTTTACATTTTGTGTTTACAGCATATTCGCTTGCCTTACGACCACTACTTGGTCCTGTGAGAAAAGCTTAATTACTATTGTCTTATTCCTTATGATACAGTTATTTTCATATTTGTTTTTGTATTTTTTTAAAGCTTTTTGTAGCAGCCAACCATGATGCAAATGAAACTCAGCAAGAACTCCCTCAGAATGTCTACCATGACATCGGAGTCACCAGGAACAAGATAGTGACTGCGCAGTTTGAGTGCTACCAGAAAATCATGAAAGATACCAATCACAACAGAAAAGGTAATGAGGCAGAGTCTGTGTGGCATGTGTCTTTGTATTTCCCTTGGAGTAACAGATTTCAGCAAACGTTATGTATTTCACTCAAATCTGCTTCATTCATTTACTCTCTCTGTACTCTCTTACAGGTTAGACTGAATATTCACATTTCCATTTTGTCATTTAGCAGACAGTCTTTTCCAGAGTACTCTAGAGCAAGCCAGCATGGGCCGGGCTCACTCTGAGGCATATTTGGGAATGTTTTATTGCATATCTTAGCAA